>NW_005356300.1:104821-106923 GCF_000412655.1 Myotis brandtii
CATCGATTTATATCATCATTAGACTTTTGTAGTTTTCATAGTAAACTTTGTACACATTTTCTTAGATTCATACCTAATTATTTCCTTTTTATATACTATTGTAAATAGTATTGAGATTTTAATTGTTCATTGATATTATATAGGAAAGCAACGGACTTTTATAGAATAGCATTTTATCCCGTGACCTTGCTATAGACTTGCTTATTAGTTCGAGTTTTTTTTTTAAATTCATATTATCTGTGAAAAAAAGGCAATTTTTGTTCTTTTTTCCCACCCAATTTGTATATTGTTTCTTCTCTTTTCTTATCATTTCTTCACTAGCTATCCCTTCCAGGATGCTGCTGAGTGGAAGTGGCGAGAGGGGGGCATCTTTGCTTTGTTTTCTGTCTTAGGGTAGAAGTGCCCAGTTTCTCAGCATCATGATGTTTGCTGTGAGCTTTTGCAGATATTACTTGTCATATTGAGGAAGTTTGCCTTTATTCTAGTTTGCTGAGAGTTTTTTTTTTTATCATTAACGGGTATTAGATTTTATCAAAAGCGTTTCTGAACCAATTAATATATTATGTGATGTTTTCTTCTTTAGTTTGTTGACATGCTGAGTGATACTGATTGATTTTCAATGCATTGTATTTCTACAAGTCCCACTGGTTGTGGTGTATAATTATTTTTATACTTTTAACCTACCTAGTCTTTATATTTAAAGTTTGTTTCTTGGTGTGTGCTTTTACCCACTCAGCAATGTCTGTCTTTTAATGATGTATTTAGATCGTTAACATTTAAAATACTTATTGATGTAGTTGAATTAATGTCTAGCATGTTTCCAACTGTTTTCTATTCCTTTCATTTGTTCTTTGTTTCCTTTTTCTCCCTCTTCTTTTTATTTTTTATTTTTTGCCTTCGCTGGTTTTCAGTTAATTTTAACATTTTATCTGATTCAATTATATCTTATAGTGTATCAATGATACTTATTTTTTAATTTAGTGGCCACCCTAGAGTTTGCAATATACATTTTAAGTAATCTAAATCCACCCTCAAAGAACATTATACCACTTAACACGTACAGCTACCTTATAACATAGTATTTCCAACGTCTCCCTTCCATCCCTTGTGGTATTCTTGTCCTTCAGTCCACTTATTCATATACACTAATCACCCAATACAGTTACTATTGTTACTTTAAACAGCATCTTTATGATAAATTTAGAACAACAAAAACATAACATTTATTTTTACCTTCAATGATCCCTTCTGAAGTGCTCTTCCTTTCTTAATGTGCATCTAAATGCATCCAAGATTTTCTCTTTGCTTTTTGTTTTCTGAAATTTGAATACCATATGCTTAAGTGTACATTTTTTGATGTTTATCTTGCTTAGCATTCTCTGAGCATGTTATACTTTTGAAATTGTCCCACTGTTGTTGGTTATTCTGTTCTCTCTTTTTTTAAATCTCTTTTTATCTTTCCATTTCTATTGGGAAGTTTCTCTTGACCTATCTTCAGGCTCCTTAATTCTTTCTTCAGCCATGCTGGAGTCAAGCATTTTACTGAGGAGACCATAAAAGGCCTTTTTCAATTCGTTACAGGGTTTTTGGTTTCTAGAATTTACTTTTGATTCTTTCTAACAGTTCCTCCTCTTTGCCTACATTACCTACCTGTTCTATCATTTTTTTTTCTATTAAGGCTCTTAACATATTAATCATAGTTAATTTAAATTCCCTGTGTGTTAATTACAAAGTCTGTATCATATTTGTGTGTGGTTCCCATGGTTGTTTCGTACTGTCAACTTTTATTTTTTTCTCATCTTTTAGCATGCCTTCATTTTTTGTTGTTGAAAGGCAGAAATGATACATCAGGTCATAGGGACTAAGGTCAATAGGCTCTAGTATGAGTTTTTATGTTAATCTGGGTAGGACTTGGGCAAGGAACTGGCTTGTAGTTATAAGTACCAGAAGCTTCACGTTCCTCTAGTGCAGTGGTTCTCAACCTGTGGGTCGAGACCCCTTTGGGGGTCAAATGACCCTTTCACAGGGGTTACCTAAGACCATCGGAAAACACATATATAATTACATATTGTTTTTGTGATTAATCACTATGCTTTAATTAT
>NW_005356300.1:107065-120470 GCF_000412655.1 Myotis brandtii
AGAAAGAGAGAGAGAGAGAGAGAGAGAGAGAGAAACATCAATGTGAGAGAGACACATCGATTGGTTGCCTCCTGCACACACCCTGACTGGGGGCCTGTCTGGGATTGGACTTGCAACCCAGGTATGTGCCCTTGACCGGGAATTGAACCATCAACACTTTGGTGCTCAGGCCGACTCTCTATCCACAGAGCCACCTGGCCAGTGCCCTTGTTTTTGTTACCTCTTTTATCTTTGTGCTTCTCTAAGAACGCTTCCTTAAATAGAATCTGTGACTTGCATTTCCTTTAGCTGTAATATGCCATTATTATACTGGAAAATTGTTGAGAGTGGAAGCATTCTATAATCTTATGATTAAATATCAGTTTTTCATGGTTCTGCATCCCTGGGTCATGACTTTTACAAGGATTTTTTCGCTTTCTTTCCCCCCCCCCTCTTAGGTGAGATAGGATGACTTGAGGGGCTGGAGTTGAGCATATGCCCTTCCCCTGAGTGGGATGAGGCTCTGACAGTGTCTTTTCCCTGGAGAATAGACCTTGCAGTGGAGAAGGCTCTTGGTGTGCTTCACAAGGTGATTCTTCTCTTTAACCTGCCAGAACCTGGAGGGGATCTTTCTTACTTCTTCACTGTAAGAACCTGGGGAAGTTCATGGAGATAAGACCATGAAGTTGTGATTCCTACCCCCACCCAAGACTGCAGGCCCCCATAACAAAGGAGAATTGTGGGACTTAAGACTGAGCAACTCTCAAAGTTCACACTCAACTTCCAGCAGTTCTTGCAAATTATCCTTTAAGTGTCCCTCTCAGTTTATGGCTCTGAGGGCTTCTGCTCCAGGTGGGCCTGTCTTAGCTATAACTCCCTGGATTCACACTTTTCTTCCAATTTGGGGTGGGGGATGGTTTGCCCTGCAACCTCCAAGAAATGTTTTGAATTCTGTTTGTTGAGCCTTTTCTCTTTGCAAGGATGTGAGTGCTGATTATTTAAGCTCCTTAAATGTTGAAGCTAAAATCAAAGTCACCTAATTTATATTTTAAATTGTAAAGATATAGACCCTGAGGTCGCTATTATTGGTTAGATTTAAATTTTTTTGTTAATCCTCACCTGAGGATATTTTCTCCATTGATTTTTAGAGAGAGTGGAAGGGAGGAGGCGGTAGAGAGAGAGAGAGAATCCATGTGAGAGAGAAACATCTATCAGTTGCCTTCCATACACACCCTGACTGAGGATCAAATCCACAACCTATATATGTGCCCTGACCAGGAAGTGAACCTTCAACATTTTTGGTGCATAGGGCGATGCTCCAACCAACTGAGTTATCTGGTCGGGGCTGTGCCTTTAATTTTTCATGTCCATCTTCATATTGTCTGTCTACACAGCTATTAAGGGTCCCAGCTGGCAGTCACACTCCAGTCCTCCGGCTCAAATCTCCTTCCGTGTGTCCTAATCACATCTTGAGATCATTGGATCATCCACTTTATGGTCGGAAACACACTTTTAAAAATTGTAAGTCTGACTGTAGCTTACATATCGTGATCCTGCGCTGATATTTGAGCCTTTTCATATACACTAAGCAGACAGGGTTGGTCACCCGAAGGTCAATTAACCATTTGTGAACAATATGCCTGCACTTTGAGTACATGTAACTGAGCAAATGGTAGCATCAGTTTGGGATGACGTGAATTCCAGGTAGCAAATACTTTTTGTCTCACGCCAATTCCCAAAGATTGTTGGCTTGTTCTGTTGATGTTTCTGCATGAGGCTCAGCCTTGCCTCAGAGTGGGAAGAAAATGCCATATTTGATTAGTAGTGTCTACTGTGGGCACAGAGAGGGAAGGCAGTACATGAACAGATGGCCCAGGAACTGGGTTAACTTCCTAGAAAATGGAAAAGTCTACTCAGTATTTTCAGCAGGTGCTGAACAAAGTTTTTTCTCATTATTTTAAATTCATGCATAATTTACAAACAGTAAAATCCACACTTTTTAGGGTAGAATTACCAGTGTTTTGACAAATACATAGTCATGTAACCATCACTGTGCAATCAAGATACACAGGCGTTCCATTACCCCTTGATTCACCTGCGTCCTCTTGCAGTCAGCTGCTCCCCTCACTCCAAGACCTTGATAACCATTGATCTGTTTTCTGGTCTCACAGTTTTGCTTTTGCAGGAATGTTGTATAAATGGAATTTAAAGTATGTAGCCTTTTGAGTCTAGCTTCTTCCACTCAAGCATAATGCATTTGAGTGTCAACCATTTGTTGCATGTGAACAGAGTTTTAATGCAGGTTTGAAAAAAAAAAGATCAATGAAATAGATTTTCATTTACTTATTTAAAATATTTATTGAACAAATATGTGATCATGAATATGCTTATGAAAAAGAAGCATTCATAAGTAAGGTCTTTTCCCCTCCCAAATATCTATCTATCTATCTATCTATCTATCTATCTATCTATCTATCATCTCTATATCTGTATCTTAAGGTAAGTTATCATAAAACAAATTTGAGAAGAATGCTTAGGGACAGTATGTTCTGAAGGAGTTCAGTGGAGAAAGTAGATGGCATTGGTGTGAATCTTGAGGAGTAGCTAAGACGTTCCTTTAAGCAATGTCAGACATCAATCAGAAGGAATCAATATATTCTTTTGTTTCTCAGAGGTTCATCAACTCTTTTTTATGTCTAACCCATGGCTATGCATAAGCAGGAAAAAAATGGTCTGTATGCTGAGAGATTTTTACCTTTTTTTCCTCTCTAACAAACATTTTTAACTATCTACTAGTTGTAAGATTCAATGCAAGGTGCCCTGGGATATACAATAGTAAACAAGACAGCCTTAGCTACTTAATTTAATACGTATGTGCACCCCACTTTCCTTTATTCTGTCCTCATTTTTTTCACACTCCAGTCCTCTGGCTCAAATCTCCTTCCTTGTGTCCTAATCACATCTTGAGATCATTGGATCATCTACTTTATGGTCGGAAACACACTTTTAAAAATTGTAAGTCTGACTGTAGCTTACATATCGTGATCCTGCGCTGATATTTGAGCCTTTTCATATACACTAAGCAGACAGGGTTGGTCACCCGAAGGTCAATTAACCATTTGTGAACAATATGCCTGCACTTTGAGTACATGTAACTGAGCAAATGGTAGCATCAGTTTGGGATGACGTGAATTCCAGGTAGCAAATACTTTTTGTCTCACGCCAATTCCCAAAGATTGTTGGCTTGTTCTGTTGATGTTTCTGCATGAGGCTCAGCCTTGCCTCAGAGTGGGAAGAAAATGCCATATTTGATTAGTAGTGTCTACTGTGGGCACAGAGAGGGAAGGCAGTACATGAACAGATGGCCCAGGAACTGGGTTAACTTCCTAGAAAATGGAAAAGTCTACTCAGTATTTTCAGCAGGTGCTGAACAAAGTTTTTTCTCATTATTTTAAATTCATGCATAATTTACAAACAGTAAAATCCACACTTTTTAGGGTAGAATTACCAGTGTTTTGACAAATACATAGTCATGTAACCATCACTGTGCAATCAAGATACACAGGCGTTCCATTACCCCTTGATTCACCTGCGTCCTCTTGCGGTCAGCTGCTCCCCTCACTCCAAGACCTTGGTAACCATTGATCTGTTTTCTGGTCTCACAGTTTTGCTTTTGCAGGAATGTTGTATAAATGGAATTTAAAGTATGTAGCCTTTTGAGTCTAGCTTCTTCCACTCAAGCATAATGCATTTGAGTGTCAACCATTTGTTGCATGTGAACAGAGTTTTAATGCAGGTTTGAAAAAAAAAAGATCAATGAAATAGATTTTCATTTACTTATTTAAAATATTTATTGAACAAATATGTGATCATGAATATGCTTATGAATACAAAGAAGCATTCATAAGTAAGGTATTTTCCCCTTCCAAATATCTATCTATCTATCTATCTATCTATCTATCTATCTATCTATCTATCTATCTATTATCTCTATATCTGTATCTTAAGGTAACTTATCATAAAACAAATTTGAGAAGAATGCTTAAGGACAGTAGGTTCTGAAGGAGTTCAGTGGAGAGAGAAAGTAGATGGCATTGGTGTAAACCTTGAGGAGTAGTTAAGACATTCCTTTAGGAAATGTCAGACCTCAATCAGAAGGGATCAATATATTCTTTTGTTTCTCAGAGGTTCATCAAGTCTTTTTTATGTCTAACCCAACCTTATGGCTATGCATAAGCAGGAAAAAAATGGTCTGTATGCTGAGAGATTTTACCTTTTTTTTTTTCCCTCTAACAAACATTTTTAACCATCTACTACTTGTAAGATTCAATGCAAGGTGCCCTGGGATATACAATAGTAAACAAGACAGCCTTAGCTACTTAATTTAATACGTATGTGCACCCCACTTTCCTTTATTCTGTCCTCATTTTTTTCATATTCTCTCATCCTATCTTGTTTCATAAATAAGAGACAGCTTTCAAAACTACATGGAATACAAATCATGGAGAATGTTGGGACAAAGAGTTAATATGGGTCAGAAAATAATCCAGGGGTACGTTCACCTACCTCTCAGGAGTGTAGCAAATGGCTTTAGAGCAGGGGTGGGCAAACTTTTCGACTCGAGGGCCACAATGGGTTCTTAAACTGGACCGGAGGGCCGGAACAAAAGCATGGATGGAGTGTTTGTGTGAACTAATATAAATTCAAAGTAAACATCATTACATAAAAGGGTACGGTCGTAGTTTGCCCACGGCTGGACTAGACTGTTCAGTCAGGTTCAATAAGCAACATTCAGGATTCAGAAAATTTGGTTCACATTAGGCCCATTATTTTAAAACGAGTCCAGTGGGAGCAGAACTTGTCATCACCTATTAGTTTTATTCATTTCAAACGGGCTGGATCCGGCCCACGGGCCGTAGTTTGCCCACGGCTGCTTTAGAGAGACACTAGAGATGGGCCACAGACTGGGCTGCGCATTTTCTGCAGGCAGGGTAAGTAGGGAAATGTGCTCAGTGAAAAGGCCCACATTGTCCACAAGATAAAGACAAGCCAGTTGTTTAAGGTTTTCATTTTGCTGACCTGAGAAAAATTTCTCCCTTGGGTCTTCATAATGAAAATGCTTTGGATTCAGAAAATAACATCCTGGGCTCCATCACAGCAGTAGATAATACAAGAGTAAAGTTTGCTCAGTTGCTTCCTCTGGATTCAGAAAATAACATCCTGGGCTCCATCGCAGCAGTAGATAGATAATACAAGAGTAAAGTTTGCTCAGTTGCTTCCTACAGCATCCCTCAATGTGAGCCAATATCGAAGCAGCAAAGTTCAATTCTGTCAAGTAAATTTGACAACTCAGAATGATGCCACCCACGGCTGTAGCTCCCAGGCAGTGTGATTTTATCTGAGGATAAAATTTACCCTAAGAGCTCTAAGTGTATCTTGTCATATAATATCCTATAGCATTCCCATGTGGTAGCTTCTATTTTCATCCCCATTTATAGAAAAAGAAACTAACATTTTAGGAGAATTCATTCAGCAACACACAGCCAGGATTCAAAACCAGGTTTCTTTAGAATCCGAAACTGCACAAGTCTTTGCTTTTGTTTTTGTTCATTTAAAAACATTTCAGAGACAAAAAAATATAAGGTATACTATACTGGACACCATGTCCCATTGCCCAGCTTATGTTATAAAATATTAGATATAAAACTTACACTACTACACACTCTTCCCTAATCTCATTCTCTCTTATCCCCAAGAGATGGCCACATCCTTGAAATCAGTATCATTCCATGACATGCCTTTGTAATTACTTATCCATATGTATAGCCTTAAATAATACATAACATTGTCTTGCATATAGCAAAGTATCAAATAGTTTATATTATAATGTCTGTCTGTTTCCTCAACTTCCTTTTTTGTTTAACTATATGTACTTTAGATTTATTCATCTTGACAGAGACAGATCACGCTCATTCATTGTCACTGCCGGATAACATTGCACTGTAAGACTTGCATTTATTTTTCTTTTGATGGCAACTTGCGTCATTTTCCGTATTTTGTTATTACAACAATGCCACTCTGAACACTCTTGTACATGTCACCTGGTGTTTGTGTTTAAGAGTCTCTCTAATGCAGTGATTCTTAGTGAGATATTTTGGAAAATTGTGCATAAGGTGTTTGTTTGTTTCAGTGATTGGGGTGGACTTCTGGCCTTTAGTGGACAAGGTCAAGAAAAGCTAGATGTATTGCAATGCATGATACGTTTTTATAAACAAAGACTTGTCCTGACATCTCACGTGACTTTGGAGTGTCCTGACTTATCTTCCAGTGAAAAATCAGTTTGCACTGATCTGAATCTAGACGCTTGAGTCCAGTTTTAGCCAGGTAAATAATCCTCATTCTTGTGAAGTCATGCAGGAAGTAGAGGTGTGACCAAGTGCTGATTTTCTCATATTCCATGTGATTCCTACAATTGGTGGTAAGAAAAGAGCTGGTGCCCTAACCGGTTTGGCTCAGTGGATAGAGCGTCGGCCTGTGGACTCAAGGGTCCCAGGTTCAATTCCGGTCAAGGGCATGTACCTTGGTTGCAGGCACATACCCAGTAGGGAATGTGCAGGAGGCAGCTGATTGATGTTTCTAACTCTCTATCCCTCTCCCTTCCTCTCTGTAAAAAAATCAATAATAAAAAAAATGATGGTGATGAGTGGCTTCTGGGCCAATAATGATCAGTTAGTTTGCTGTAATTGGCATGTTATCGTGGCTGGTTCATGCTTAGCCAGAGAGGTGGTGAGTAATCCAGTTGGAAGGCAAAGGGAACGCCCACTGACCCTTGAACAAATGAATTTCCTTTACAGCCAGTCCTGTGCATATGGAGGGTGTCACAGAGATGCTAAGGATCAGGGTCTCTCCAAAGTGGGTGTATATCTGGGCCCTGGGGTATCTAGAATATAGTTTATTTAATAAGCAGTAGTCAATGAATGAATACATAAACAAACACCTGATTCTCCATCTGCTTGCCTCCTAGGACTCACCTCTTAGTACTGTCTTCTCTTATAAGATATCCCACTTCAGGGAAATTCTATAGAGGACTTTCTCACATGTAGTCTCTGGGATTTTATCAATTAATCCACAGACGTTTTGGCATTTTGAGAGAAAAAAATTAATGCAGGAAAAATCCATTTCTTATTTGTGAAAAACATGTATCTTACAAAAGCAAAGTGTGAGGTTTGTGGTTTTTCTTAGATATCCTGTCACTTTATAATTCATGAAAACCTTGAAGGCTGCGTGAGCATCACAGGCCTGTCCTCCCTGGTCCATCTTGGCCAACAACCGTTCATGGGTAAAGCTATCTGGCCACGGGGCTTCATGGTACAGTGACTATTTATGTTCCTTGCATTTGCCTTCCCATGGTCATGTTAAATTGTGTTTATCCTAAATGCATAACAGTAGATTAGTGACTCATAATGATTTATTGGGTGTGAAAATAGCATGAAGAGCCTTTCCCATTTCAGCTCTAATATGTAAAGAGCCAGGAAGTTGTCACTGTCATCCTCAAAAAAGAAAAAGCTGGCAAATGGAAACTTGTCTGTCCTTGGCTGCCAGGGGCCCAGGGAGGAGGAAATGAGGAGAGTTTGATCAAGGAGTACAAACTTCTATTATGCAAGATGAATAAGTTCTGGAGATCTGATGTACAGCAATATGACTGTAGCTAATAATACTGAATTGTATACTTGAAATTTGCTAAAATGGTAGATCTGAACTTTTTAAATCAGACACAGACACACACACACACACACACACACACGAGTGGTAACCATGTGAAGCGATGGATATGTTAATTAGCTTGATTGTGGTGATTATTTCACAATGTATACATATATCAAACCACCAGGTTCTACAGCTTAAGTATATACAATTTTTATTTGTCAATTATATCTTAATAAAGCTGAAAAAAATAAAATGAGCTATCAAGGCTGGCAAAAGAATAGCTGAATTTTAAATGCATGTTGCTAAGTGAAAGAGGCTAGTCTGAAAAGGTTATACACTGCATTGTTATAGATGACATTCTGGAAAAGTAGAAACTGTGAGACAGTAAACAGACCATGGTTGTGAGAGATTTGGGGGGAGTAGCATTGAATAGGTGAAGCACAAGGATATTTTAGGGCGGAGAAAATATTCTGTATGATATTATAATGATGGCTACATGACACTGTACATTTGTCTAAACGCATAAAGCTTCACATTACATACAAAGTGTGAACCTTAACATACACAAATTTAAAAATTCACTTAGAGCTTAGGAGATCTCAGGGTGGAATGCAGGCTATAACAAAAGAATCTATTTTGCAAGTGTATGAAACAACCTCAGTGAATGGGGCCCAGGGAATAGGTGCTGACCTCAGTAACTGGAAATTAGTGGCAGCTGTAAAATTAAAGGGAAACATGTATATAAGCAATGTATTCCAGTTGGTAAAGTTTTCCCCCCACAATGATGCAGATGAAAAATTCTGAAACTGTTATACGTGCACAATGGTGTTGAACAATGAGGTAAATGGATGGTGAATGGTGGGAGCCAGGGTGTTCCACGGTTGAAATGGGAGATTACAGATAAGCAAGAGAAGGATGCTAGAATGACCCATTAAAGCTGGAGACATCTGAATGAACTCATGTTTAGCTTAATATATTACAGAGGGATACATACAGGAGTAGTATAGTGCACACACATGTATTTCCTCCCTCAGTTAGGTGAGAAGGCCTGGAAGCAATGGCAGCTCAGTAGCAATGAGCACTCTCAGTGTCCAGATACTGGTTTCAAATAACATTCTCCAATAAAAGGAACTATGGTTTCTTAGAGAGTGGCTGCTTCTGGGCTGGAGCAAGAAATATACAAGATGATTCTGCAGCATCTTGCAGTGGCCAGAAAAGAAGGAATTATTTAAAGAAACCACAATAAAAGGGGCATGTTAAAGGGATCCGGGAGCCATGGAAAGATCTCCCACTGGCCAAAATTGGAACAAGTTAAGCAACAACAAAAATATAGCATTGGATTATCAGAGTATAAGATAAATATTCATGAGCCCATTCCGATATAAATAAATGATGGGAAATAAATAGGAGAGAACAAACAATTTCCTGTGCAAAATAATTCCAAATAATTTATGTAGATAGTCCATCCCCAGGAGATGGAGCATAAGTCCCCACATCTTAAGTATGGGCTGTGCACAGTGACTTCCTTCTAAAGAGCACAGAGGGGGAAGGGGAGGACAGAAAGTAACTTCACAGTGGAAACACTACCTCAGGCAGATGGTCAAGGTTAACATCAACAGTGATGAGCCATGTTAATACCATGAATTCTTGATATGGTGTGATGAGAATAACACTTTACCTCTGTGCATGTCCTCCCCAAAACCCACCATCTTGCTCTAATCATAAGAAACACATCAGACAAAACCCCAATTGAGGGACATCCTACAAAATACTGACTGTTATTCCTCAAAATTGTCAAGGTCATCAGAAATAAGAAAAGTCTGAGAAACTGTCACAGACAAGAGAAGCCTAAAGAGACATGACAACTACATGTAATGTGGCAAAAGCTAATATTGATTCGTTATTATTAACTAATGAATGAAATATGGACTTCAGCTAACAATAACGAATCAATATTGGTTCATTAGTTGTGACACGTGTACTATAGTAATGGAAGATGTCAGCAATAGGGGAAATAGGGCATGTGGTACATGGGAACTCTGTACGACCTTCACTTTTCTATAAATGTAAAATTATTTTTAGAAAAGATTATTAAAATAGTAATAAAAATACTAACTCAGCATAATGTCATAAAAATAAAGAGTGACCAATATTCTATGAATCTAGTGATTTCGGACAAGAACTGGAAACAGGAAAGGGCCAGCAGGAAGCATGCTTATGTGGAAGGGTGGATGGTGACAGCAGGATTTCATCCCACAGGCACTCCATTGGATCCCACCCCCCTGGGCTCTGTCTGCTGGTGTCACGACTTGTGGTGTGCACCATCACAGCTTTTGTGTCATTTGCAAACAAAGCCATGACCTTTGCATTAAATTACTTGAATTTTTAAAGAATAAGCACACATTAATATCTTCCAGTCTGGTGGTGTATGGATCTTATTTTTAAGGAAGGGAAAAAAAGGTTAAAATTACAGCACATCATTCCAGGCTGACAGGCTCAAGTCACACCATTGCTGAGAATCATGTAAAGCCAGGTGCGAGAGTAATGACAACTTTTATGCTCACAGAGAGAGCAGAACACACTCCTGGCAGGTTTCTTACCAGAGAAGACACTCCTCGCTGTCGCAGGTTCTCAGTGGATCTCACGTGGAACCACCTCTATCCTCCCACGTGTGAGCCACCTGCCATTTGCATTAGAGCAGCACAAAACCCTTGCTATGCTGAGTAGAAGGAATTCTTGGCCTATGTGTGTTATAGATGAAGGAGACAGGCTCAACATTTTTTCCTATTGATTACTGAGGATTCATGTCATGGAAGACATCATTTTTAAAAACTTCACCATGGCTTTGTGAGCCCCGCTGGCGACTGCAGAGTGTGTTGGAAGTGAGCCCCAGGGAGTGCCCATAGCATGTAGGACATTGGTTGTCAATCCATAGAGGCCACACTTAGATGTCAACCCAGAGCTCTAGCCACTGACAGCCTTTGTGATCAATAGCATTTCCTCTAACCTTGATTCAAGGTTGAAAGAAATTGTATAAACTATGCACGGAGTAAACCCATGGCCACCTCGAGTTCATGTCTTCGCAGCAAGCTGTGTGATGCAGTGGGCAGTGACCATATTACCTGTTCCTAACATATGCTGGTCGCAGAGAGAAAGGTGCTCAGGGGGGATTTTTTGCTTCTGTTTTGTGATATGGATTCATTTGTTTTGAAAAGGTAATCTTTGAATGTGGTGAAAAATTTAAAGGTCCAAAAGGGCATCGAGAGAAACGTATGGATTCCTCTTCCGGGAACCACCACAGCTGCCAGTTCCTTCCTGCACGTTGTTGACACGAAAGATCAGATAAAGACTTCACGTTGTGATTTCTTGTTAGGCATGTCAGGTGGGACACATGCTTTTGCCTGTTTCCTCCTGAAGCCCCTCAGAATTAAAAATACAGGAACTAGAAAAGCATGGACCCAAAGGACAAAGCAACTGAGAGAGGAAATGACAATAACGATTTTTGCGAACGGGAGAGCAGATTGATAGCAAATGTGTCCTGAGCTGACGATGGAGGAAGCCTAGAAATCAGACTGCTAGCTCTGCAGGCCTCCGGGAACTCCGAAATGGAGGTTCCAGGCCCACCTGAAGGTGGGAGGGCGGGCAAGCTGGACGTGGGAGGTGCAGCTGAAAGTTTTACCTAAGATGCAGTTAGAGCAGACTCCCGCCCAAATCTCTGAGGCCAGGAGGCATCGTCTAATAGCCTGGAAGAAGATTAGGGGTTTACTTCTGGGAGAGCTGAACCAGAGGACCCTGGACTCTGGAATTCCAGGCACAGATGTGGTTAGAAGAAAAAATAGACACATATATTGAATAATGAGGCCGCTCGGATTTCTTCTTCCTCTTGGCAGCCTCCACCTCCAGGGAGGCAAAAGCAAGATCATCTCTCAGAAGCACAATTGACCAAGAGAAAAGATACATTGACGTTGATGGGAGGACATCTCTCAACAAGACAGCCTCTCGGCTAACCAGAGTGTGTAGTGAAAAGCTCTCCTCAGGCACACACAACTTTCTTTTAGCTCAGTAGTACCTCCCTACTGAGGGTCACCAAGCCCTGAGAAAAACCTCTAGCATGAAAGGTATGATAAAGCAGAAAAAGGAATCTCAGAGAAAGCAGAAACAACGTTTGCAGGAGAAGTAAAGCTTAAAAATCTTTTATTTATATCCATGGAGACATAGAGAAAATACTGTACTGTGAAACAGAAACAGGATACTGTTTAAAAGGAATATTAGATAAGAAATAAAAAGCTTTGGGGAGTTAAATATATGATAGAAGATGAAGAATTCAATATAAATTTTGGAAGGTGATGTTGAGAGACTCCCTCACAGAGTAAAAAGATAAAAAGAAACAAGAAATATAGGGAATTCGTTTGGTAAGGTTTGACAGCTGAAGAATGGGAAAGGACAGAGGAAATGGATGCGGGGGGGGGGATGTTTTAGATAAATATTTAAACGAAATTCCCCACATCAGAGGTGTAGAAGTTTTCAGATTGAAATGGCAAACCAAATATCTATTTCAATGGATCTTAAAAAATAAAAAATCAGAGATCCACCATCATATAATTATAGAACAGGGAGAGGATACTGCAATGGGGTGGTGAGAGAGAGAGAGAGAGAGAGAGAGAGAGAGAGAGAGAGAGAGAAAGAGAGAGAGAGGAAGAAGAAGAAGAAGAAGAAGAAGAAGAAGAAGAAGAAGAAGAAGAAGAAGAAGAAGAAGAAGAAGAAGAAGAAGAAGAAGAAGAAGAAGAAGAAGAAGAAGAAGAGGAGGAGGAGGAGGAGGAGGAGGAGAAGTCATATACAAAATATCAGGAATTCTGAATACTCAACTAACGTCTTATTCAACAACAACCTGGAAACTAGATGACAACAGAATCAGTGACTTCAAAATTCTGACACAAAGTTGATATTAACAGTTTCTATCGCTAACCAAACTATTAATCAGATGTTAATGTGGACTCAACATAACTTGGATATGAAAAGTCTTACATATTTGAGCCTTATGCCCACTTGTGTACTTGCTTAGGTAGTTACTGGAAAATGAAACTTATAGAAACAAAGAAGTAAACAAAAAGACAAAAACATGATCCAAAAAAGCAGGTGGTCTTCTACAGGCAAAGGAGGAAGGAAACCCTGTAGGGCAGTGGTTCCCAACCTTAGCTGCACATTAGAATCACCTGGGAATCTTTTTAAAATCCCGATTTCTGGGCCTCATCCTCCAGACATTCTTTTTCTTTGTTATGGGGTGAGGCCACAACATTAGTAACAAAGAAACAGAATTTCCGGAGGATGAGGCCCAGGCCGAGAAATCAGGATTTTAAAAAGATTCCCAGGTGATTCTAATGTGCAGCCAAGGTTGAGAATCACTGCTGGAGGGTGATGGTGAACAGAGCTCCTGGGGCATCAGGGTAAAGAGCAGGGAGTTCAGGTTGGAGCAGGGGAAGAGGGTTCAGGAGCAGGGAGGGGTGTTACTAACAGGTTGGAAGGTATCATGAAAGGATGTACATACCCGGTAGAGAACTTGGGAATAAATTAGTGATGGATGTTTGGAAAACAAAGCAAACAAGAGAATCAGTAAAAATAAAACAGTATTAAGAAAAGACCATCTTGCCGAAACCGGTTTGGCTCAGTGGATAGAGCGTCGGCCTGCGGACTGAAGGGTCCCAGGTTCGATTCCGGTCAA
>NW_005356300.1:120524-124882 GCF_000412655.1 Myotis brandtii
CCTTTGGGGGTCGAATGACCCTTTCACAGGGGTCGCCTAAGACCATCAGAAAACACATATATAATTACATATTGTTTTTGTGATTAGTCACTATGCTTTCATTATGTTCAATTTGTAACAATGAAAATACATCCTGCATATCAGATATTTACATTATGATTCAAAACAATAGCAAAATTACAGTTATGAAGTAGCAATGAAAATAATTTTATGGTTGGGGTCACCACAACATGAGGAACTGTATTAAAGGGTCTCGGCATTAGGAAGTTCGAGAAACACTGATCTAGCTCAACCATGAATAATAGTCAAATAGTAAAAAAATGGTAAGTAATAAATATGCATCTAACCAAAGCATAGTAAATCTAAATTTGGAAGAATGAGGTGGGGTAGGTAGTCTCTGTGTCTTTAGGGGCAGGGAGCCATGAAGGAAGCGTGTGGGCACTGTGATGGTGCTCACCATCTGCCATGGCAGTTCAAGAGACAATATTAAAAATGAAAAAAAAGTTTATAAGCACATTCCTTACAAAATCAGAGGTAACTATGAGGGGGTGGAAAAAGGCTGTGAAATGAATTGGAAGTTGTTGCTGCTAGAAAGTGAGAATTAGGGATAGTGAGGAATAGGTAGAGAAGGGTTCTCTCTTTTAATTTTGTTTTGTTTTAAGCTATATAGAGCTATTTGACTTTTTCTCAGTGAGTCAATAAACAGATAAAATAGAGGGAATTTGACTAATGGAAAAAAATTGGTATATATTGGCAACTTCAAGAGATTTGCCTTAAGTGGTGTTTGTGTCTCAGTGACCTGTTCAGTATTTTGAGTAGCTTGAAATATCACCTTAGGGGTAAAATATCATAATTTTAGGGTTGAAAAATCAGGCTTAATTTAGTATAAATGACTCAGTCATGGGAAGCTGTCTCTTTTCCATCACTGGCTGATTTTCTTTTCGGTTGTCAAGAAGTGACTCAGCGATGCATTGTTTACAATTATATACAAAGGCTGCAACAAACAAACGAATAGGGGGCACTGAGTCCTTTAGGAACTCGTTTGCCGTCACCTCCTGGGTTGAGACACTCAACCTTTTCGTATGGGCTTTGTTGTCCCGATGTCTACAAAATATGGGAAGTAGTTTCCAATGAGAAATCTTTCCATAACTTCTCAGTCTACCTTTCATCCAATTATCACCAATTCTCTTAAAAATAAGTGAACACTGGCCGCTGCCATTTCTGATGACCTGCCATGAGAAGGAAAACTTTGCTACGTGGGAGAAATCAAGTGCACAAAACCTGATGGGATAAAGAACTCAACTGAGCCGGGTTTGTAATCCTGGCAAAGCATGAGATTGTAAACAATATTATCTCATCTTATATAATAAAACTCTAATATGCAAATTGACCTAAGAGCGGAACTAGTGGAATGACCGGTTGCTATGATGTGCAATGACCACCAGGGGACAGACACTCAATGCAGGAGTTGCCCCCTGTGCCCCCTGGTGGTCAGTGTGCTCCCACAGGGGAAGTTGGCCCAGCTAGAAGCCGCACTCATGGCTGACAAGCTCAGCGGTAGTCGCAGGAGCCTATCCTGCCTCCACTGCATGTGGGCAGTAAGGAGCAAGGGGTTCCGAACTGCAAGAGCCCCGGACTGTGAGAGGGATGTGTGACTGCCCCGGGAGGATCGGGCCTAAGTCGGCAGGCAGACATCCCCCAAGGGGTTCTGGACTGTGAGAGGGCTCAGGGTGGGCTGAGGGATACCTCCCCCTCCAGTGCACAAATTTTGTGCACCGGAGGGATACCACCCCCTCCAGTGCACAAATTTTGTGCACCGGGCCTCTAGTCATATGATATGAAATAATATTACCAATGTAAAATATATTTTCTCTTTAATTGTGTGAAAAAATTGTGGTAATTTTTAAATTTTACTAAGCAGTGTTAGTCCAAACGTTGACCAAACTATGCTGACTGGCATTTAATCAATAGAAACACTGCTAGGATCCTATTGGCCAGCATCCTTTCTGATGCTTGATGCCAGGTGTCTGTTCTGATTGGTTGCTGACTTGAAGGCCTTTGTTTCTTTCCATAGTTAACATAAAGTTAATTCTATCTGAGGGGCTCCCACAAGTAGGTCAGACTCTATCAGTACCATCTGTCCATTTATATAGTCAAAATGATACCCCTTCCCACTTTGCCAAGTGCCAGGGTTTGCAATGGTGATGTGGAAATAGAGGCAGCAGTGGCTTTTTCCCTGTCTGGAAACTTTTATAAATTATTACTCCTCTCCCCCTTCACTTGGTAGATATATTAAGTCTCCAGGGAAATGAAAAGCCAGTCTTTTTTGAAAATCACTTTGAGAAATTTTGTGCTAATGTACTAACAGATCTTGCCTCATTTTCTGATTGATTCAGCCCTCTAGTCCTCTGTTGAGGGTTTGAGAGAGAGGTGACAGAGAGCTGGACATCTGGTTCATCTTTGGGAGACTAGGCCATCAGCGACCCCATGTGCAATAATTCCACGAATGAAAACCAGTGAGATTCTGCTTGGTCGAGCTCAGCAGAACTGTGAAGTGGTGAAACTGAGAAGATGTGGGGTTTAGGGTGCTGAGGGCCTAGTGCCTGGTGAAGTGGCTTAGAGATTGTAGAAGGAAGGCGGGTGCAGAGCTGTGCAGAGGAAGGGCGAGATGGTAGAGAAATGGTAGAAAGACCTGACCATGTTCAAGAATTGGAATACTTAGCATGTAGAGGGTGAGTCAAGCTTTCTCTTCCAGTCTGGCTCTGGAAGACAGAAACGGGTCTTACAGGGGAACCTACACTCAGTGGGGAGACGAGTGTACCTCAGAGCATGGTCTCTGGAGTCAGACAGCCCAGGGTTGAACCCCAGCATCTGTTGTTCCTTACTAGCCATGCCACTTTGACCTTGGACAAGTTACTTAAACTATCTGGACTCCGGTGTCCTCATTTATCTATTGGGGTTATATTAGCATCCACCTCACAAATTTATTCTAAAGATGAAGTCAGTTAATACACACAAAAAACATGTAGAACAGTGCTGGGCATGTAGCAGGCATTCTCGTATTATGGGAGGTGATTCTGACATTTCTGCTCTTTGAAAAGCTTGCCCTCATTGCTGGGGACAGTCAGATGCCGGCTGACAGCATCATGGGGACGGGGGATGGGAGGATTTGTGCAAAGTGCAGGAAGTAGAATTAGAGAACTCCTATAGTCCTTTCCACTGGCGTTGAGGTGCTCAAGTCTGAGCCACACAGTCCTAAGCTGGTTAGCTGGGCTTGGAGCGCTGGCTTCAGACTGTGCTATGCTCAGAGCCACCATCACAGTGTCACCTGAGCTAATTCTCACTCTCATGGCCTCGCTGGGATCCAGACCCTGTGTGCTCTGTTCCACCACACCATGGGATGCAGACACGGAGTGGAAAACAACAAGAATGGCGTTTTTCCTTCAGTTCGCACTCAAAGCAGAGTTTACCCGTGTCCTCTGGGTAATGAGAAACTCCACATTTTGAGATAAAGTCCATATTTAGGTAAACACAACAAAAAACAAAAGCTTTGAGCAAGCTTCACAGGAAGGAACTGTGTGTCTCTTGGTGCCAGGAGGCAGAAAGGCACGAAGTGCAATGTATTTTGACACAACAGACTCACAGGCACAAGCTCACACTGTCTGCCACTCCCTCTGCGCTCCCACTGCCTGCAGATGGGAGATGCTCTCACACCCAGCAACTACGGCCCAGCCACGGGCCAGCTGTGGGCGCTGGGCTCACTGGCCCCAACCAAAGCCATGCAGCCACGCAGTGGCCCTATTCAAATGCATTTTATTTAATGTCTCAATACACGAAAGTAACCATGGGATACTCGGTGCTGGTAGTGGTATTTTTTATTTTTAATGCAAAACCAAGGAAGGTCTCAACATTAGAGAGTTTTAGAACAAAAGAAAACACATCACATGAAATATCACTGTTCTTTTACATTTCTGTAGTTTGCCTTTTTCTTATTTTTCTTTTTGCACAGTTGTAACCAGCCTTTTTACTTAAAATTATGACAAGAAGTTCCCCAAGTTTGACCTTAGTCTTATCTCCTACATTTAAACAAAAGCTACCCAGTAGTCTCTATACACATTTGCTGTAATTTAAATCACTAACCACACACTATTGGACTTGGAGTTGGCACAGTTTTGTACTGTGGTAATATTTATAGTTTTAGCCTTCCTGTTTTTTTGTTTTTGTTTTGTTTTTTACATCATCTACTTACATTAATTAGGATTCCTGGTTTAAGGACTATGAATATTTTTATTACTTCTATCTGGATTTTTGTTGCTGTTGCTGTTTTGTTAATCCTCACCCAAGGATATTTTTTCCCA
>NW_005356300.1:125166-128789 GCF_000412655.1 Myotis brandtii
GGAAGAGAGGGGGAGAGAGAGAGAAACATTGATGTGAGAAAGACACATCGATTGGTTGCCTCCCGAACATGCCCCAATGGGGGCCAGGGATGAAGCCTGCAACTGATGTATGTGCCCTTGACCAGAATCGAACCCATGACCCTTCAATCTGTGGTCCAACACTCTATCCACTGAGCCAAATGGGCCAGGGCAGCTACCTGCTTTCTTACTCACAGAAAAAGCAATGCTCTTCCAACTCCGCACTGCAGATCGCTGGATCACGTGTGTTTCCCTCTCCTTTCTCTGGAGAGCTCACTCCCCTGGAGGAGGGAGAGGAGCACAGTGCACGCTGGGAACTGGTGGGGTGGGCTGCAGCCCAACGAATAAAATGTGTGGTGAGGCCCGAGGCTCTGAGCACTCAGCAGAGAGAGGGGGGGCCAGCTGAGCCAGCAAACGTAGACCCTGGAAAGCAAAAAAGGGGTGGCCATAGAACATGACTCAGCCCCTTGTGAATGTGCCACAATCTCCTTAACCTTCCCTGACACCGAAGGTTGTGACGGTTAATCTTACCTGTCAACTTGACTAGATCATGGGTGCCCAGATATTGGCTAATTATTCTGGGCATGTCAGTGAGGGTGTTTCTGGAAGAGATTAGTACCCGAGTCAGTAGCCTGGGTGTGAAATCATAGAAAATATAAATACATATTGGCCTCTGTTCCTGACTCCTGGCCCAGAGCTCCTGACACCTTACAACTTCGTAAGAGAAAAGAGCGCTAGGAACATCTCCTATTCTAATGAATCCCTCTGGGTGGGCTCCTGGATGGCCCCTGGATGGGGGGTCATCAACAGAAGGACAGGCCATGACTAGAAGCCTGGAATTTTCAGCCCCAGCCCCCATCCTCCAGAGAGGGGAGAGGGGTGAGGGGAGAGGAGTGAGGGGAGAGGGGAGGGAGGAGGGGGGAGAAGGCCTGGAGCGGGGTTAATAATTGATCATGCCTACGTGAGAAAGCCTCCATAAAATCCCACTTGTAGGGGTTTGAGGGGCCTTCAGGTTGGTAAACACGGGAGGGTGGTGTACCCCAACTCCAAGGGAGCAGAGGCTCCTGCACCTGAGAGCCTCCTTATGCGTCCCTTCATGCCAGTGTTCATCTGTCATGTCCTTGAATAAACTGGTAAACATAAGTAGTGAGTTCTGTGAGCTGCTCCAGCATATTATTGACCCCAAGGAGGGGGTTGTGGGAACCTTTGATGTGTAGCTGATCGGTCAAAAGCACAGGGGACAGATTGCAGGTGTCACCTGATGTGGGGGGGACAGTCCTGTGGGACCGAGCCCTCAACGTGGGACCTGAGCTGCCTCCAGGCAGACAGTGTCAGAGCTGAGCTTGTGGGCACCAGCTGGTGCTGTGGAGAATGGCTTGTGGGGGAATCCCGGGCTTGGTGGCCAGAAGTGTTGTGGGTGTTCTGTACGAGGCGTAGAAAAGAGACTCAGGGCGACAGATGTTCAAATCCCAGAGGAGGACTAGGCAGCTCTTCTCACTCACTGAGTGAAGCAGTTTGCCTTTCCCGGTGGGGGAGCATTGTCACATTTGTCCAGGGCCTGAACAGACAAAAGGGGAGGAGGGGAGCAGCTCCCTGCCTGGGAGCTGAGCTGGGACACCGGTCTCCCCTGAGGACGAGGACTCAGACTCGACCCTCTGGATCTCAGAACTTGCAGACAGAGGATTGCGGGACTTGGCCGCTGTAATCACGTGAGCCAATTCCTGGTAATAAGTCTCTTTATACATTATAAAGAATGTATCATGTGTAGAAAGAAATTTGATATGTAATACAAAGAAAATCTCTCTATATGTATCTATCCTCTACCCATGTATCTAAACAGCTGTCCTACTGATTGCTCCTCTTTTTTGATACCACAGAGTTTTGGTGACCACCGAGTGCATGTCACTCCCTAGGACAGACCCCTGAGTGGATCACTGGGTCATATGGTCAAGGCTCTCCCAGGTTCGGGTCCTTCTGTCACAGCCCTGCCTGCTGATGTCACGCTGTCTGGGAGGGCCCCAGGTCACACCCCTGCCTGCTGAGAGGCTATCATGGGCCTTCTGGAATGGCAGGGTTTCACCCGGGAGCACAGGCACCAGCAAACCTGTCACTCTACTTTTCTCTCCATGTCGGAGCCCTCAGCATTTTACCAGCATCTTTTGTTTTTATCAAATCTCGGATAACCCACTTCTTCCTTCTTTCCAAAATGCACTACATCAGGAGAGCTCTGAAAGAAAGTCTACATGATGGGGAAAATCACATAGATTCACTGGAAACCAAGTCCCTCATTTGCAAAGCAAGAGAATATTACCACATACCTTATAAGATCCTCTCAGTTATGGCTTTATTTAATATATTGAATATATTGAACCACCCCCACCACCCCACCCCCCCGGCCCACAAGACGGGACTGGGGCCCTTTGCCTGCTGGTGCTTCTAACGAACCTCCATTCCCGGATGCCCTGCACTGTCACTGGGAGCCAACGTGGCTGCTCCTGCTGGGCGCCGAGCCTGAGCGCCCAGCCTGCGGACGGCAGTCCGGTCTTGTTCATTGATGTAGCATCATGTCTGGCACTTCGAACACGCCAGGCATATGTCGGCTAATTGTTTAATGAACCTGTCGGTGAAACAATTTCCTTTGAAACCACAGAACAATTTCATCAGATTTAATTCTGAGGCTTGATACTGCCTATTACTTTTCAGTTTCTATGGTAATATGAGCATCTCAGATATTTTCTTCTAAACGTTTTGTCAACAAGTGGGTGGACTGCCACCAAGGGATTGGTGCTGCCCGAGTGCCTGGGCAGAACATTCCTTCGAGGGGTAGGAGGCATCCGACCACTGTACCCGGTGGCGTCAATTACTTGAGCGTACATCTATCTCCCATCGCTGGGACTCCTTGCTCACCATACAGCTTCTGAGTGTAATTTGGCTGCTCGCTCGCGGAAATGTCAAGATAAGGAAAAGTGCTAGCTGCGCTGGAGGACATGAGCAACTGTTCCCTACAGCAGTTCTGTTTCTTTGGGTAAATTAATGAATTGGCAACACTTTGTTAGCTCAGCGTTTCTGAACTCAATTAACTTCGGAACACCGAGGAAATTGGATTTGGGGATCTGCAAACCTGAGGGTGAGATTTTGGATCCTGGTGATGTAAATGGGGTACCGCCACCCGAGAAGGCTCTCAGCATGCCTGATACCTCTGACTCCATCTACCCCATCCCCGGCCACAGCGGAGGATCAGCGGGCACATGGCCACTGCCATGGAGAGGCGTCCATCAGAGAAGGAAAGTTGCCCAGTAGGACTTGGTTCACAATTGAAGAACTTGGAGCAAACCTCAGGTTCAGTACAAGAAAGTTTTGATCTGGATTAATCCTGCACAGGCCTAGGAGAAGAGCAGGTTAAACTGGGCAATGACCTATTACAGTTGCGCAATAGTGGAAAAGGCATTAAGTCGTATCTATCCATTTACTCTCTAAACCAGGGGTGGGCAAACTTTTTGACTCGAGGGCCACAATGGGTTCTTAAACTGGACCAGAGGGCCGGAACAAAAGCATGGATGGAGTGTTTGTGTGAACTAATATAAATTCAAAGTAAACATCATTAC
>NW_005356300.1:130297-166107 GCF_000412655.1 Myotis brandtii
GCCCCACCCTCCCGCCTGCCAGGCGAGATTGGTCAGGGTCAGGCCCCCCACCTGGCTCCCTCAGTGCCTGGGAGCCGCCTGCCACTGCTGCTGGTCACTGTTTGCAGGGCGATTGGTGGGGTGATTGGGCCCCCGCTCACTCCCGCCTTGGCCTGGCACCGCCCGCTCACCTGCTCCACCATCCCACCAGGGTCCCACTCTCATTGGGGACCATCAGGGCTGGCAGCACCTCCACTGCTGCCCGCTGCCAGCACCACGTCACTGATGCCTGTCATGTTGCGCGTTGCCCCCTGTTGGTCAGCGCACATCATAGTGAGTGGTCAAACTCCCAGTTGAAGGTACAATTTGCATATTAGGCTTTTATTATATAGGATGTAATTATCTTTACCAATATTTTTTATTTCTTTCTGTAGATTAAAGGTATCATCTAGAGTCCTTTTATTTCAGTGACAAGAATTCCCACTAATATTTTTTGTAGGCTATGTCTGTCAGCAATGAAATTCTGGGTTGTTTTTTTTTTAAATCTTAGAATTCCTTAGTTTCTCCATTTTTAAAATATATATTTTTATTGATTTCAGAGAGGAAGGGAGAGGGAGAGAGAGATAGAAACATCAATGATGAGAGAGAACCATCAATCAGCTGTCTCCTGCACGCCCCACACTGGGGATCTTGCCCATAACCCAGGCATGTGCCCTGACCAAGAATCGAACCGTGACATCCTGGTTCATAGGTCAATGCTCAACCACTGAGCCATGCCAGCCAGGCTCTCCTTCGTTTTTGAAAAATAGTTTTGCTGAACAAAGAATTCTTGCTTGATAATCATTTTTTTCAGCACTTTGATTATGTCATCTCACTGTCTTTTGGCCTTCATGGTTTCTGATAAGAAGCTAACTTCTCAATACCTTATTAATATTATTGCTGATCACTTGTATGCGATTTTTCTCTTACTGCTTTCGAGCTTCTCTGTTTTTGACTTTTATCAATTAACTATGACATGTCTATGTGTATATCATATTGCATTTATTCTATTTGGAATTTGTTGAGCTTTTTAAAAATGTGGATAAGTATTGTTGGTTTTTTAAAATCAAATTTGGGACTTTTTGGTCATTTTTTTCTCCAAGTGTACTTTCCGCTACTTTGTCTCTCTCCTTCTGGAACTAGCATTGTGCACATGTACCATGTGTCTCTGAGGCTCTGTTAATTTTTTCTTCATCGTTTTTTTCTTTTTATTTTTCTGACTGAAAATTTAAATTCAATTTCAGGTTTGCTGATTTTTTTCTTCTGCCAGCTCAAAACTGCTGTTGAGTCCCTCTAGTGAATTTTTCATTTTAGCTTATACTTTTCAATTCCAGAATTTCTACTTGGTTCATGTGTGCATTTGTGTGTGTTAAAATATACATAACATAAAATTTACCATCTTAACCATTTTTGTGGTAGTAAGTAGATTTATCATATATATTTCAAATTTAAAAAAATGTTTCTGTGTTTTTTTGTGTTTGTTTTTTGTTTGTTTTTGTTTTTTTGCCTAGGGTATGGCAGGGGCTGAGTGGAGGGGGGGCAAAGTGGGGGACATCTGTAATACTGTCAACAAAAAATTTTAAAAATTGTTTTTTGATCTCACTTAATATGGAATCAAAAAAAATAAAACAAAAAATTCCCCAACACCAAAAAACAAAAACAAAAAAACAAACCACCGAATTCACAGAAAGAGAAATCAGACTTGGAGTTAACAGAGGCAGGAAGTAGGGGGAGGGGCACTTATAGGAAGGTAATCAAAGGTACAAACTTCCAGTTATAAAATAAATAAGTACTTGGGATATAATGTACAACATAGTGACTATAATTAACAGTTATATGATACATACAAAAGTTATTAAGAGAGTAGATCCTAAAAGTTCTCATCTCAAGAAAAAAACATCTGTAACTATGTGTGGTGATGAATGTTAAGTAGACTTATTGTGGTAATCATTTCACAATATGTACAAATATTAAAGTGTCATGTTGTACACCTAAAATTAATATAATGCTATATGTCAATTATATCTCAATAAAATATTTTAGAGGCTTTAAAATATCTTTAAATATGCTAAACATTTCAAAACAACTAAATACTTTAGCATTTATTTCTACATAAGATAGCAAAAGTGTTTTGACATATGAATTCTAAACCCAGCTTATGTGTATGAAAATAATAGCATTCCTAAATTTAATGGGTACAATGTTATTGACATAATATCTAGAGTGTCACACATTGGAAAATCATTTTTTCAAGTTCATTACCTCACTCCATTCTCATAATAGCCTTATATTTAGCCAAAACAGATATAATTTATATCATTTCTGTTTGAGGGACAAGACTGTTAAGACACAGAAAAGTGAGTTTGTAGCCAATTAGAGCCAAACTGCAGACCAACTAACTCCAAATCCTGTGTCTTTTCCCTCTGTAACTAGTCCAGTGGTTCTCAAAGCTTGGTCCCTAGACCAGGAATAACAGCATCACCTGGGAACTTAGAAATACAAATTATAGGCCTAACTCTAGACCTAAGGAATTAGAAATTCTAGGAGTGGGGCCCAGTAGGCCCCTAGGTGATGCTGATGACTGCTGGTTTGAAAACCGCTGTGCTAGACCATGGTGACTCTCCAGCCCATGACAATAAGATGAGGAAAATTTTCTGTAAATGGAAAGTATACATTCATTCCCTATATTTTCCTGATAACTTCATCAGCCACACATATGTTAAAAGATGATTCTTAGTCACACAGCTATGGTCCATATGCTTACTAATGCACTGACCTATCCTATATAATAAAAGGCTAATATGCAAATTGTCCCCACAGGCAGGAGTTTGACCAACTGGGAGTTAGATGTGCACTGACCACCAGGGGGCGGTGTGAAACATGGCGGGCGTCGGTGATGCGGCACTGGCAGGGCGCTGCAGTGGAGGCGCTGCCAGCCCTGATGGGCCCTGACAAGAGCGGGACCGCTGCTGGATGGTGGAGCAGGTGAGTGGGCAGCACCAGGCCACGGCAGGAGTGAGTGGGGGCTTGATTGCCCCACCAATCGTCCGAAGACAGCGAGCTAACGAGGGGCGGGGCTGCCGTCTAGCTCCCAGGTGCTGAGGAAGCTGGGCCGGGACCCTGGCCCAATCAATCACCCCGCAGGTGGGATGGTGGAGCAGGTGAGGGCGCGGTGCCAGGCCAAGGTGAGGTGCCAGGCAGGGCTGTGGGGCTGTGAGGCTGGGGGCGCGAGCTCGCCCCAAGGGACCCCACCTGTGCATGAATGAATTCATGCACTGGGCCTCTAGTTACTAAATAAGAAAACTGGTATTTCACAAAGCTAATTCTATACAATCAATGCATATTTGATTAACCCTGGAGTGAATTCAACCTGCTGAAGTTATCTAGAAAATATGACAGTGGGGGGCATCATTTCTTCTGATAGGCAATAGTGTTCCTGCTTTATTTAATAAGATCACTCAGCTGGGACACCGGCATGCAGTCATAAATAGGATAGCATCAGATGGATGGCTTCTTTATGCACTGTTACCCTTCTAGCGATGCCCACTAGCCTGTTATTACAAACACCCTAGCAAACTGGTCCTGACAGATTTTTGTCTCAGGCATGCTTAGGAAAGCAGAAAAGATAATGCCGCTCTCTAAAATATGTTTTGTTGAAAACAGACCATCTATATTCTCCACATTCACTGATTAGAGAGATTGTGAATACTTTCCCAGCTTTCCAGAGTTCTTTATCTATGTAGCGCTGGCTTCAGGCAAAGCCCATTCATTGTTTGTTCCACTGGTTTGCAATGTTAGATTTTTTACCTAGAAATATCTCACTTTCACTGTACTAGTAAAACCATAGCCTCAGGAGCAAAGATAGCAAGATATCAAAATAAGTAAGTTTGTTTTTTGAATAGGAAAAAGCCCAGCTTTGATTTTAAAAATGGGTCTCTGATTATTAATAGACTTACTTGCTGATAATGAGTGTTTCCTCTCCACATACCCAGACTCTCATGAACTCTCCGTACATCTTGTTGTAGTAGTTGCAGGCACTGCCAATCCCCATCCACAGGAACCTGAAGTGGGAGATGAGGGGCCCAATTCCCATACAATAGCCAGGACCTAGGAAAACCATCAAGTCACAGTCAGCATTCCAGTTACGCCAAAAAGAGAGACTGCTTTTCTACTGCTGTTCTTGTTCTTTTATACCTAAGTGTTTTTTTTACATCTCCTGATGTATATCTGTGAATCACTAAAAATTAAAAAAAAATAAAATAAACCAGTAAGCTTAACTAGAATTTCTTTACCCCTTCATAAGTAAAAAGGAATTCATTGTCCACACCATACTAGTTCCATTTGGTCTCAATCATTTCATGCAGAATGAACGAGGGCATGTGTCTACTGTTTTCTTGCCATGTTAAATGGTGTCAGTGAGTTTCAAATACAAGTTAATCAGTCTGTCAGTTATAAGCATAGACCCCAGGGAAAGTGACAAACTGACAGATCTGTTTGACTACCTAGTTTTGTCTGAAAACTTTTGATTTAAATCCCCCAGTTGACCTAATGGGTGGATCAGAATTAGGTTGTAGTTTTGGTATAAACTTTGAAAAAAATTTTATGGTGTAACTTTTTAAACTAAGAAAAACATGGTTTGCAAAGGTAATGTCTAAACAAATAATATTCATCCTTTTTCCTTCAAAAAGGACTAAGTTTAAGAAAAGAATCTTAAGCTAAATCTCATTAGGCAAAATAAACCTAAAACTTTAAGTGGGCAGTGAGTCTGATCAGTTTTTAGACCGGAGTTTTAGTCCTTCAATGTGGTTTTACTCAGCCACTTTCATCCTTGCTTATGCAGACATAGGCAGAATTTATAAAAAATCATTTAATTTATTGATTTTAGAGAAAGATGAAAGGAGAGGGATAGAGAAATAGAAACACCAATGAGAGAGACACATCAATCAGCTGCCTCCTGGGACCAAGCCAGAAACCCTGGCATGTGTCATGGCTGCGAATCATACCAGGGACCTCTTGGTTTATGGGTCAAAGCTCAACCATTGAGCAACACCAGGTGGGAGTTTTTGTTGTTGTTGTTTTGTTTTTAAAAGAGAGAGTGGAAGAGAGGGGGAGAGAGAGAGAAACATTGATGTGAGAAAGACACATCGATTGGTTGCCTCCCGAACATGCCCCAATGGGGGCCAGGGATGAAGCCTGCAACTGATGTATGTGCCCTTGACCAGAATCGAACCCATGACCCTTCAATCTGTGGTCCAACACTCTATCCACTGAGCCAAATGGGCCAGGGCAGCTACCTGCTTTCTTACTCACAGAAAAAGCAATGCTCTTCCAACTCCGCACTGCAGATCGCTGGATCACGTGTGTTTCCCTCTCCTTTCTCTGGAGAGCTCACTCCCCTGGAGGAGGGAGAGGAGCACAGTGCACGCTGGGAACTGGTGGGGTGGGCTGCAGCCCAACGAATAAAATGTGTGGTGAGGCCCGAGGCTCTGAGCACTCAGCAGAGAGAGGGGGGGCCAGCTGAGCCAGCAAACGTAGACCCTGGAAAGCAAAAAAGGGGTGGCCATAGAACATGACTCAGCCCCTTGTGAATGTGCCACAATCTCCTTAACCTTCCCTGACACCGAAGGTTGTGACGGTTAATCTTACCTGTCAACTTGACTAGATCATGGGTGCCCAGATATTGGCTAATTATTCTGGGCATGTCAGTGAGGGTGTTTCTGGAAGAGATTAGTACCCGAGTCAGTAGCCTGGGTGTGAAATCATAGAAAATATAAATACATATTGGCCTCTGTTCCTGACTCCTGGCCCAGAGCTCCTGACACCTTACAACTTCGTAAGAGAAAAGAGCGCTAGGAACATCTCCTATTCTAATGAATCCCTCTGGGTGGGCTCCTGGATGGCCCCTGGATGGGGGGTCATCAACAGAAGGACAGGCCATGACTAGAAGCCTGGAATTTTCAGCCCCAGCCCCCATCCTCCAGAGAGGGGAGAGGGGTGAGGGGAGAGGAGTGAGGGGAGAGGGGAGGGAAGAGGGGGGAGAAGGCCTGGAGCGGGGTTAATAATTGATCATGCCTACGTGAGAAAGCCTCCATAAAATCCCACTTGTAGGGGTTTGAGGGGCCTTCAGGTTGGTAAACACGGGAGGGTGGTGTACCCCAACTCCAAGGGAGCAGAGGCTCCTGCACCTGAGAGCCTCCTTATGCGTCCCTTCATGCCAGTGTTCATCTGTCATGTCCTTGAATAAACTGGTAAACATAAGTAGTGAGTTCTGTGAGCTGCTCCAGCATATTATTGACCCCAAGGAGGGGGTTGTGGGAACCTTTGATGTGTAGCTGATCGGTCAAAAGCACAGGGGACAGATTGCAGGTGTCACCTGATGTGGGGGGGACAGTCCTGTGGGACCGAGCCCTCAACGTGGGACCTGAGCTGCCTCCAGGCAGACAGTGTCAGAGCTGAGCTTGTGGGCACCAGCTGGTGCTGTGGAGAATGGCTTGTGGGGGAATCCCGGGCTTGGTGGCCAGAAGTGTTGTGGGTGTTCTGTACGAGGCGTAGAAAAGAGACTCAGGGCGACAGATGTTCAAATCCCAGAGGAGGACTAGGCAGCTCTTCTCACTCACTGAGTGAAGCAGTTTGCCTTTCCCGGTGGGGGAGCATTGTCACATTTGTCCAGGGCCTGAACAGACAAAAGGGGAGGAGGGGAGCAGCTCCCTGCCTGGGAGCTGAGCTGGGACACCGGTCTCCCCTGAGGACGAGGACTCAGACTCGACCCTCTGGATCTCAGAACTTGCAGACAGAGGATTGCGGGACTTGGCCGCTGTAATCACGTGAGCCAATTCCTGGTAATAAGTCTCTTTATACATTATAAAGAATGTATCATGTGTAGAAAGAAATTTGATATGTAATACAAAGAAAATCTCTCTATATGTATCTATCCTCTACCCATGTATCTAAACAGCTGTCCTACTGATTGCTCCTCTTTTTTGATACCACAGAGTTTTGGTGACCACCGAGTGCATGTCACTCCCTAGGACAGACCCCTGAGTGGATCACTGGGTCATATGGTCAAGGCTCTCCCAGGTTCGGGTCCTTCTGTCACAGCCCTGCCTGCTGATGTCACGCTGTCTGGGAGGGCCCCAGGTCACACCCCTGCCTGCTGAGAGGCTATCATGGGCCTTCTGGAATGGCAGGGTTTCACCCGGGAGCACAGGCACCAGCAAACCTGTCACTCTACTTTTCTCTCCATGTCGGAGCCCTCAGCATTTTACCAGCATCTTTTGTTTTTATCAAATCTCGGATAACCCACTTCTTCCTTCTTTCCAAAATGCACTACATCAGGAGAGCTCTGAAAGAAAGTCTACATGATGGGGAAAATCACATAGATTCACTGGAAACCAAGTCCCTCATTTGCAAAGCAAGAGAATATTACCACATACCTTATAAGATCCTCTCAGTTATGGCTTTATTTAATATATTGAATATATTGAACCACCCCCACCACCCCACCCCCCCGGCCCACAAGACGGGACTGGGGCCCTTTGCCTGCTGGTGCTTCTAACGAACCTCCATTCCCGGATGCCCTGCACTGTCACTGGGAGCCAACGTGGCTGCTCCTGCTGGGCGCCGAGCCTGAGCGCCCAGCCTGCGGACGGCAGTCCGGTCTTGTTCATTGATGTAGCATCATGTCTGGCACTTCGAACACGCCAGGCATATGTCGGCTAATTGTTTAATGAACCTGTCGGTGAAACAATTTCCTTTGAAACCACAGAACAATTTCATCAGATTTAATTCTGAGGCTTGATACTGCCTATTACTTTTCAGTTTCTATGGTAATATGAGCATCTCAGATATTTTCTTCTAAACGTTTTGTCAACAAGTGGGTGGACTGCCACCAAGGGATTGGTGCTGCCCGAGTGCCTGGGCAGAACATTCCTTCGAGGGGTAGGAGGCATCCGACCACTGTACCCGGTGGCGTCAATTACTTGATCGTACATCTATCTCCCATCGCTGGGACTCCTTGCTCACCATACAGCTTCTGAGTGTAATTTGGCTGCTCGCTCGCGGAAATGTCAAGATAAGGAAAAGTGCTAGCTGCGCTGGAGGACATGAGCAACTGTTCCCTACAGCAGTTCTGTTTCTTTGGGTAAATTAATGAATTGGCAACACTTTGTTAGCTCAGCGTTTCTGAACTCAATTAACTTCGGAACACCGAGGAAATTGGATTTGGGGATCTGCAAACCTGAGGGTGAGATTTTGGATCCTGGTGATGTAAATGGGGTACCGCCACCCGAGAAGGCTCTCAGCATGCCTGATACCTCTGACTCCATCTACCCCATCCCCGGCCACAGCGGAGGATCAGCGGGCACATGGCCACTGCCATGGAGAGGCGTCCATCAGAGAAGGAAAGTTGCCCAGTAGGACTTGGTTCACAATTGAAGAACTTGGAGCAAACCTCAGGTTCAGTACAAGAAAGTTTTGATCTGGATTAATCCTGCACAGGCCTAGGAGAAGAGCAGGTTAAATTGGGCACTGACCTATTACAGTTGTGCAATAGTGGAAAAGGCATTAAGTCGTATCTATCCATTTACTCTCTAAACCAGGGGTGGGCAAACTTTTTGACTCGAGGAACATGCCCCAATGGGGGCCAGGGATGAAGCCTGCAACTGATGTATGTGCCCTTGACCAGAATCGAACCCATGACCCTTCCTGGGCAATGACCTATTACAGTTGCGCAATAGTGGAAAAGGCATTAAGTCGTACCTATCCATTTACTCTCTAAACTGTTTTTTGTTTGTACCCGTAAGCAATCTAATTATTCATATTTAGCTGTTTAAAATGCATTTTTTGTTTTTATAGAAAAGGTCTTTTTGAAAAGTCAGTAGAAGCATCCCCCTTTCTTTGTTAAGGGTTCCCTGTTTCCTCCATCCCTGTTCTGGTAGTCACCCTTTGCTGCAGAGGAGTCTCATGTCCCGAGCTGCTTTTCAAGCTGCTCTCTGTCATCAGCGGCTCCTCCTCAGGCCACTGGATCCTCAAGCCTCTCTTGGCCTCTGCTTGTCCCTTCCTGGCACTCAGGCAGAAATACTCCAAAGGGTATTTTCTTAGGGAGCAGATAGGATCATGCCACCCCCAAGTGTTAAAAATCTCCTTTGACTCTCTGTGGGTTCTGCATAGAGTTCACATTCTTGATCTGGTGCAGAAGGGTCTTCGCACTCTGACACCATCCCCATCACGTAGCCAGGTCCTAGAGTCTAGGACCTAGACACATAGAGATGCTCAGATTCCTCAGATATGGCGTCCTGCCTCATCACACCCCTGTCTTCGCACTCCCTTCTACTTCCGCCTGGAATATTTTTCCTTGCCTTTTTGAAGATATGTTTGCACCCTTCAAAACCTAGATGATCCAGCATGTCAGCATGCACAGTTCTTGTGCTGTCCTTTGGGTTTTCACAGTCCCTTAAACAAACCTATTCTCCAACAATTATCCCCGGTGTTATAAATATCTATTTGCACATGCTCATCTCTTACTGGACTGTGAAACTTTTTGAGAGCCGAGACCTGCCATTCATCTCTGTGGAGTCAGTGCTCAGCACAGTGTCTGACTCATCATAGATTCTTAATTCATGTTTACCGAATTTATTAATTAAGCCATAACCAAGGCATCACCATCCATTTAATTGCAAATGAAGTCCCAAAGATGAAATTAACAGTCTCATTTCCATCAGCTTCACTGATAAAGTGATGAAAAACAGTCAAGTGTTTCTCACATTGCCAGCCAATATAGAGCAAAGGAAGGCCTCCAGGGGCGTTGGGCCTGCCCTCGAATGGCTTACAATATAGTGGGAAAGATGAGATTTCCATTCATGAAACAAACTGAGGTCAACACTGAGAACACTTGAAAGTCATGTTAGTTGTAGCAGGCTTGAACTCTCCGGGGCTTGAGACTAGAAGAAATGAAAGCAGATCCGCTCCCTCCCAGCCCGCCAGTCCTCCTGGGAGTGTGGTTGAAAGGTGGACTCACTCGGAATTCAGTGTGGGAATGAGGAGGGGGTCTTTATACTCAGTGTATCTGAAAAAGTTTCTATATGAAACTAGATCAAGGCTACTATTGAGGAAAGTGTGATTTGAGGATTGGTAAAGAAGAAGGTTTGTGGGAAAGGCATTATAGGAAGGTGAAATGATGTGGAGAAATGCTAAGTACTGAGGTTAGGAGACACGGGTAATGAAATCAAATCTTTAGGCACCACAGTTGCTTGAAGGACTCTTGTGTTGAGTAGCCGGAGAGTAACAATAGAAAGAATTCTGCTCTTTTCTTTTGCTTTTCTGTTTGCATAGTGTTTATGCATCCTTGACAGAGTCCTTGGGTCCTGATGACAATCCTATCTGGTGTGTTAATTGCTGAGGGGCTGAGCCTTCTCTGTCTCCCTCATACTAAACCATATCCTGAGCTCCATGTTCCAAAGGTCCCCTGGGCTTCCTCGGGGCATGGCATGTCCACACACTACTGTGTTCATTGGTTTATTTCCTGGGGGAAGTAGGTGCCATTCTTATCTGTGCCCAGCACCTAAAGCAACATCGAAGCTCAGTAAGCGTTGGCTGCATTAGTAATTGGATGCGTGGATGTAATACAATAGATGGCAATCTTGTCTGTATCAGATATCTCATTCTCCACCTTAGTCCACAGGCTACTCATCAAGTCCCCAGCAATGAACCTAAAGATTCCAACCCATCTCAGAATCCCCAGCCATTTCTCAGCCATCAGCTGGACTCATCCCTCTTCTAAGGTTGGAGTTACTAAAGGCTGGATAATAAAGATAAGAAAGCTTTGAGCCCCATGTAGCATGCCTGCTAGAACCTAGAAACAGAGGTGATCCAGTAGCCCCAGGCTCTGCTAATAACAAAGACTTTCTGAGCAATGGCCCTTCAAAGCAACAAATCAAGACAGACAGCCTGCCAAAAACGTGCCGACCCAGCAGACTCAGAATCTCTTACCCGCGGAGAACTGCCCTCCCAGCCCATCTATCACTTAGACAACTCAAATTAGATGGTGAGAACATCAAAGAAGCAGAGTCCACCCTTGTAGCCGTAGGAAAGCTCCCTGCTCCCGGGCAACCTTGTCCCAAGTGCTCCCCTCCCCACCGCTCAGGGATCCTGAGGAATCAGTACCCACAGCTGCCTGTAAGATTCCTATTCATTCTTCAAGATGCAGCTCCAATGCTACCTGCTCTGTGATGTTTTTACCCATCTCTGAATAGCACATTGTTAAGTCAAGAGTAGGTTTTGATGTGGTTATGGCAAAGGGTCTCTGCACCGCCCAAATTGTGATCTTGTGATCCATCAGTACTTCCCCAAAAGAGGCGTACACAACAAGAATCTTTATGGGAAACAAAGAACCCCTTTGTACCCAACACTCCCATGCAGAACTCTCTGAAAGGGTAGAATGGGGTTATAAAACTTACCTTGAGCCCCCAAATGTGCTCTATCTCCTAAAAAAGCCAGAATCTAAGTCCTGGGGTCTTAGCCCTTCTCCCATAGCAAGGATGAATGCATTCAGGTGTGTGGGAGTGAGGAGAAACTGTCAGTCCTGGTCTGAGGATGTGGGCTCTGCGTTCACTCAACAATCCTACCGCAGGAGGTGTGAGAGGAAAAGGGAGGATTGCATGATTGAGTGATTGTTTGATTATTGCCTATCCTTTTCAATCAGGTGACCCCATTCACATGTATAAATGGAAAAATAGGGCATCATGGGGGGAGGAAAGAAGATATATCTAAGGAGATCAGAGAGGAAAGGGACCGCCTCCCAGTGAAGACTCTAGGGACTGATGTGAGACACAATAGGTAAGTATGTTTGAACCATCTCTGTGTGAGCTCATGGTCATCTGATGGTGAAATGACTTCCTTGCTGTAATACACTTACCCACAGAGCTACCAGAACACTGGGTGCAGCTGAGAGCTCTGGTTCTCTAGTCACATTCTTCAGCATTCCCATTCTCAATGGTGGACATGGGTGTCAACTCTGGCATTTCAGACTTCTGTTGGCCTCTAGCACAATCTCTGTCTGAAGGGTTGGCCCAGATTGTCAGCTCTATGTCAAATCTTTCGACAGCAGGGAATTGTTAGGACAAATATGATGCATTCACATACTGGAATACTGCATGGCAGGCTGTTCACCAATAATGGGTCCCCATTCCCTTTTAGGCATAGAAAAACACTGTGTCACCCTTCCAATCTTGGTGTTAGGTCTGGCCATGTGACTACTTTGGCCTAGGAAATGCAGGTTGATGTGACTTGCTCAAAGCATTTAATTGTCAGTGGTCAACTTTCTATTCCTTTCTTCCCCTGTCAGAACACCTGAAGCATTATGTTAAGATAGAGATGTAATAAGATGGCATGAAGTGGTCATGTGAGCAGGGCCCTTGTCAAGCCAGTGGGGCTTGCAGCATGAACAATAAATAGATGTTTTTGTTGGGTTAAGTCACCAAGATGTTGATGTTTTCAATATACATTTATATATAAATTAGAAATATATACAGATAAAATATATTTTATTTATAAATAATGTATATAATTTTTAAATAGTAAGAGTACTTTATTTATCATTTTACCATTAAAAAAAAATCCTCACCCGAGGACATGCTTAGAGAGAGGAAGGGAGAGAGAGAAAGAGAGAGAGAGAGAGAAATATCCATGTGAGAGAGAAACATCGATTACTTGCCTCCCGTACATGCCCCAACTGGGGATCAAACCCAAAACCCAGGCCTGTGCCCTGACTAGAATCGAACCAGCAGCCTTTTGGTGCATAGGACAACATATGAGTCAACATAGTGACTCAACCAACTGAGTCACTCCAGTCGGGCACCATTTGTTCACAATAAATATATGTTTTCCTTCTAGAGACAGGAGTGTTATTTTTAACAGAGTTGCACTTGCTCTGTTTCTCTTACACCTGCTGGCCTAAGTGGGCTGTTTGATTGGCTGACAGTTCTTGAAGGCCCAAGGTTTGCTTTCAGCTTTTCTCACGCACAGACAGTCCTCCAGGTATTAACAGAATGAATTATTTAGATGGAGACTTTCTTCTCCTTTGTGGTCACAGAAGCTCGGAACAGTGTCAGCCTGGACAGGATAGAGAGGGCGGCCAAGGGGAAATGTGAATGATCTGGACACAGAAAGCAGGTGGAGAAGTCCAGAGTAAAGAGCCCTCCATGTCTGGGAAACCTTTTGGCCAAACACCTTCTATCTATCCTTCAAGGGTTAATTCAGACCCCACTTCTTCCATGAAGCCTTCCTTGACTTCTCCAGTCTTCAGAGATCTTTTTGCCCCTTCCATCTTCTGTAGCATTTAGTCTAGACCAGTGGGATTTCCAACATGATTCCTTGTGGCACCCTGGAGCCCTTCTGCCCCTAGAAATACCTTGTGACTGATCAGAGAAGGCAAAATCTGCAATCTCCCCACCCTGTCCTTGCCAAAGCAGCTAAGATAATTTACCCTATTTTATGTGCTTCAGCATACGAAGCACAAGTTCTGCTGCTATAACAAAAATTATTTGGACAGGCTGCGGTTTCCCCTCAGATATTTCAGCTCAGAAGGAGTGGAGACCAAAGTTTTGCATCCATGGCAGTACCTGGGTCTTCTGGCCTCCATGAGGGAGAGGTTAATTATGTCCATCTGTGATCTGGCTGCCGCCAGGGCTTCTCAGCCATGGTTGCCATAGAGACAGTCAAGAGCTATTCAATAGCATAGGCGACTGCACCAGAGGCCCCTCTGTGCTCAGCCTAAAGCAGCTATGCGGCTGGACACCGTGCGTTCTGCTCTTTTCTTTTCCTGCGTGGAGGCCTCAGAAACGGCTGCTCTGAGGATCCATGTAGAGGAATTTCTAGTACATGTTCTTGCTCTTTTGCCCTTTTCTGGGAAACAGAGCAAAGCAAAGCAAAACCAAACCAGACCTCTGTTTGAGAAACAAACGCCAGAGGGGACCTGCAGTTGCTGAGCTGCGCAGAGCAGCATTGCCCCGGCTGGGGTCAGACAGGCCCCATCTCTGTCCTGACACCTTTCTTCCTTGTCAGGTGATCATGCACCAAACCTTCCCGGTCCCGGTCCCAGAGACTGACCCCTGACCTGGCTGCCTCGCCCGCGGTCAGAGCACTCAGTTAAAATGCTCTTTCTAACCCTAACGAAGCCAAAGATAATATGGCTTAGACACAATGCTGAACACCAACACTTTATCCCATTTTATAAATGAGAAAATTGAGGTACAGACAGTCAAATTACACGCCAATGATCATACAGCTGGTTGACTCCTAAGCTCACACACGTAGCTACTCTGCTCTTGTCTGTTATGCTAAGCTGAAACTAACCTTCCCTGTAACTTCTGCTCATTGGTCCTCGTTCATTCTCTGAAGAAAGAGAGGACAACCTTGCCCTAGCCGGTTTGGCTCAGTGGATAGAGCGTGGGCCTGTGGACTAAAGAGTCCCCAGGTTCAGTTTCAGTCAGGGGCACATTCCCGGGGTTGCAGGTTCGATCCCCAGTAGGGGGCGTGCAGGAGGCAGCCTATCAATGATTCTCATCATTGATGTTTCTATCTCTCCCTCTTCCTTTCTCTCTGAAATTAAAGAAAAGAGAGAGAGAGAGAGAGAGAGAGAAAGAGAGGACAACCCCCCTGCCATGTCACAGCCCTGCAGCTTGGCGAGAACGTGGCACAGGATGTTTTTCTGCGACCTGGGAGTGATTAGAAGCGCGGGTATACTCCGAAAGCAGTACTTGCCTCCCCTTGGCTCCACTGCACTCAAGACTGAACGTCGCTGTGTCCCTTAAATGGTATAAGAAGAGTTCCTGGTCATTATTCTTAACAAGCAAGTGCATGTACCTTGGATTCTTTCCAGAAAAAGGCAGACAACCCTTGATTGTTGCTCCTCGGGCCCCGCTTCCGTGACCCTGCATAAGGCCGGTGGAGATGAAATGCTCTCTCCTCCCTGCCAGCGGCTTGTGCACTGCCTGGCACCCCTGGGTGAGGAGCAACCTTCTGGCTGCATGGTCCCCTGGGCCAGGAGTGGCGGCAGCAACAACAGGCCACCTGTCTTCCAGCCACCTTTGGGAAGATGATTTGTGACAGGCAATTTGGTGACTGACGGGATACACCTTTGGGTATTGACTGATTGTCATGCGCAGGGTGAACTCCCCAGACAGTCACCTCTCCTTCTGCACCCTGAAAGGATGAAACCCACGATCACAGGATGTGGCATTGGAAGGAATGATGATGATTTTTCTAACCCCATTTGAGCCTTTTATAGGTAAGGAAACTGACACCCAGGAAAATGAGATCATGTTGTCAGTCAGTAGCAGCACCAGGAAATCCAGGCCTATCTAAACCCCAAGTTCACCTTCTTAACCAGCGCACTGGGCATACCGGGCAGACTGGTCTCTAGCATTAGTGGGAAATGTGTAAAATGGACATAATACAAGTAGCATATAGAGTTTTGTGACTACTAAATAGGATATAACTTGTTATATGCTTAGCACAGTGCCAAGATGGCATCGACTCTCAGTCAAAGGTGGCCAGTGTCACCAGCAGGGATGAGGCACCACCGGTCTCTCATGTTTCCCTGGTGGGGCGCTCCGTACTTTGTAAATCTGCCTCCCTGGGGCTCCTGATCCCAACAGGGCAGGGGTGGCACTGTCTGGGACATAGCACGATACCACAGTCAAAGCCTGGCCCTCAGCGAGCTGGTAATTCCGTGGAAGGCAGCGGAACAATACCTACCTTGGGCATCTTTTCAGTAGAATTTGACCCAGCTGTGTGATTCCTCCTCCTTGAAGCCCTCCTCCTTGACTCTCCTGGTTCCTGAGACAGTACTGCCTCTCCATTTACTTCCCACATGACCGTGAACTCCTTTGCTGACTCCTCATTCTTCCCTAGATCTCTGAATGTTAGTGGACTTCAGGTCCCTCCCCTCTTATCTCCAAAGAGACCTTTGTCATCACCATTTGCTAGTCGCCGAGGCCAAAATGCTTGAAGTCATTCTTGGCTCCTGCCTTTCCCTCCCCTTCTCTCTGCAATCCATCAGCAAGTTCTGTCAACTCTACCTCCAAGATAGATCTATTTTGAAAAGAGTTGTTAGTGGTAGAATAGAGGTGTTGAAAATGGATGGGATCAGAAGTGGTTGCAGCATATGCCATATGCTATATGTCTGGGGAAAAAAGATGAAAAACTTCTCCATCCTTCATAAAGATACAGTGAGCAGGCATCAGTCATACTCACTTTCGTTATGGTTACAAGGACAATTCCTGCATTCCTGCCCTAGGGTTTTATATTTCTCCAGGACTCCATTCTTTGGGGTGGGGTCTCTGATTCCTCTTCCCAACGCAGTGAGATGGTGGTTCTTGTACCATTTCATTTGCCCCAAGGAAGCGCACAAACTCTTCTGTGAGGTCTGACTGAGGAACAGGTGCCGCGCATGCCTTTCCTTGTCCCACCAACCTCATTGGCATGTCCATGCCCCTTCCTCTGAGTCAGTGTGTCTGAAATGTCTTGTGATGTTCCAAGAAGGGCTTTCCATGGAGAGTAAGTTGGGGCGACCAAAAACTATGTGTCAGGCCTAGCAACTGTCCCTTCTGCGGGATGGTCATCAGATAATCGTGGGACCCTGCTGGGCATCACAATGGGGAGCAGCGATGGAGTTCCCCCAGTGCTCACACAAGTGGAGACCAGTGATCTGCAGGGCTCGCCGGGCTCCCACCTTGTTCCTGAGTCCTCGCAGGTGAGGCTCAGGTGCGGTCAGGATCGGCCACATCCATAGCCCACCCCTGACCCACTGTGCTGCGGATGCAGAGGAGGTGCTGCCACGGGAGGTGCGGTGGACATTTCTACTGCTTTACAAGACGTGCGGGAGTCCCTCGTCCATGATGGTCTAGCACAGAATTTGCGCAGCTGCCAAAGCTTTAGACAAGCGCCAGCCCACCTCTGAGCTGGCATCCAACTGTGCCGAGCCTGTGTGTCAGGTTGGCGGAGGCCCTTTTTGCCCAACACCACATCCACATACTAAGGTTGAAGACAAGAGCCTGGGGAACATGGGCCTCTGCAAGACCGATGGAGGGGAAGGCGGTTGGCTGCAGTTGTGTGGTGGTTACGGACTATGGCAGAGTCTCAGGCCAAGGGTGTCATGGAGGAGTACTTCAAATGCGAGACATGAACGAAGAAACTGGGCTTTGGTTTCTCAAAAAGAAAAAAAATATTTAAATGGTAGGAGAACAAATGTTTATTTAGAAGGAAAAGACAGTCAAAACAAATTTAGCCTTGGGAACTCAGCTGCCTTTCTTTTAAAATCTCTTAAGACAATTTACAAAACCAACACAAACACAGCCTAAATGAATAGAACACTTTCTGATCATCAGCCTGTGTCCCCACCATTCCTGGAACAACCCCAAGTTCCCACTGATCCCAGCACTGCTGGGTCCCCAAGGGAGGGGCTCTGAAACTTAAGCTTCGAGGGGATCTGCTGGGGGAGTGGGGAGAGCAGTAGTGGGGTGGCTGCCAGTTGGCTCCAGGGAAGAGGGCATGTTACCGGGTTAATTACACTTCCTCGCTCCTTGGGCACAGCAGTGGGCTGTGGGGAGGGAGCTGTGGTGGAGGCTGCCGCCCAGAGCTGGTCACACACTGAGGATCCCATCGGGGACTTGGGAACTTAGACTCTTTCCCCATTTGTACAGTGGACACTTCTCCCGGTATTTTTTTAGCCCATGGGGATTGTAGACTTCTCTTTCCTCTGTCTGTCTTGGGGAGGCCTGGGTGATGGAGCTTCGTCTCTGCCAATCCCAATTACAGGCTTCTCCCCAAGGCCAGAGGGGCTGCTCATCTGATGGCCCCCATTTTCTGGGTGTGTTCGATGTCTGTAAGGACAGGGAACAAGGTCAAGGTAGAGTCCCTCTCCCACCCTCACTCCCCAACCCTGTCCCTGTGAGTTGAGCATGTGTGAGCCCCACCGGCCTCCCCTGGCTGGCCAGGCCTTGCACCTTTGTCCCTGCACCTCCAGCTGCCCCGGGGAGGATGAGGCGCCGGCCGTCCTTACTCACCTGCCAGTGGGACAAGAGGGCTTCGCTTGCCCACAGAACCAGGCATTTCTGTAAGAGGAAGACGGCCTGGGCCCTGGGCTTGTGCGCTTGGAGGCATCAGAGCTGGCTCCGAGGTTCCGGTTCACAGCTTGTTATTCTGTGCTGAGTTTCCTGTTTGGAGATTTTCCCTTGATGGTCTCTCCTTCAGCTGAGAACCTAGAAGAAAGGAGAAATGAGAGGCAGGCTTCAAAGGCGGAAATGCCCTCTGTGCCCTAAGCACTCATAAATGCACACATGCGATTTGCATATTATTTGGGGGGCGGGGGGGGGGGGGTCAGGGTCTTTCTAAGGAAACCAAGGAGAGTCTCTAAAACAGCCCTTCTCAAACATGCCCAAGCCTGGAACTCGTCCAGGGGATCCTGTTCAAACGCAGACACCGGGCGGCCTGGAGGGGCCTTCCAGGTGATGCCAATGTTGCTGATGAGTAGCCTCTGGATCCTGCTGCTCAAAGGTGGTCTTGGGACCAGCAGGGCCAGCATCGCCTGGGAGTTTTTATAACAGTTGAATCCCAGGCCCCACTCCAGACCCGTGGAACAGAAGCCATGGCCACACAGAAGGCTAATCATCTTCTCACAATTTGCATATTACTGGGAGCCCCAGGGATGTGCTGGCCTCTGTCACTGCTCTGGGAGTGTGGAGGCGGCCAGGGGACCTTGTGCAGTGTTTGTGGAAGGTAATGTGGCTGAATTAATGATGATGCAGGAGGCTTCACAGAGGTGCTTCTTGACTCTTTAATTGTACCATTTCTCAACCTTAATGTGGCCTCACTGCCATTTCTGAATTATATATCCACACACATCCAGAGACACACACATCACAGATTAATTCTCCCATTCAAACTGATAAACTACCCAACACGTAATTTATACTCATTTATCTTTGTGCTACTCTAGCCAAACTCCTTCCTCCTACCCTGTCAACCAGAGTGCTTCGAGAACAGTCTTCAGACTTCCTTGCTGCGTGCGCTGTCCATGTAGGTCCATTTCAAAGCTCCATGAAGAAATCAGGGCCCAGCTGGTGTGGCGCAGTGGTTGAGCATCGACCTATGAACCAGGAAGTCACAGTTTGATTCCTGGTCAGGGCACATGACTGGGTTGCAGGCTTGATCTCTGAGGGGCAGGGGGAGGGGGGGTTGTGCAGGAGGCAGCCAATCAAGGATATTTTCTCTCATCATTGATTTTACTATCCCTCTCTCCCTCACCCTTCCTTCCTCTCTGAAATCAATAAAAATATGTATTTCTTTAAAAAAATAAAAGAAATCAGGGCCAGTATGTTCTAGGCCCTTTTCTGACTTAATTTCTGACTTCATCCCAATAAGGCTCTTTAACCACCAAGCTGGTTGAGTACTTCACATACTGAACTTTATGCAGGGTGGCAAAAGTAGGTTTATAGTTGTGAGTACCTGAAACACAGAGTTTATTCTTGTATTATTATTTATTAACTAGAGGCCCGGTGCACAAAATTCTTGCGCAGGTATGGTCCCTAGGGCTGGCCTGTGATCAGGGCCATCTTCCCTGGCTGCCTGCAGCTGGCCCTGCCCCCCACTGCCACCCACCCCTGGCTCCCCATTCGCCATCAGGAGATTGGAGCCTGATGGCCAGAGGAAGGGACCGAGAGGTCGGCCATTCCAGCCCGCTCCCTGGCCCCGCCCCAATAAAAATATATATTTCTTTAAAAAAAATAAAAGAAATTGGCCAGTATGTTCTAGGCCCTTTTCTGACTTAATTTCTGACTTCATCCCAATAAGGCTCTTTAACTGCCAGGCTGGTTGAGTACTTCACACACTGAACTTTATGCAGGGTGGCAAAAGTAGCTTTATAGTTGTGAGTACCTGAAGCACAGAGTTTATTCTTATATTATTATTTATTAACTAGAGGCCTGGTGCACAAAATTCTTGCACAGGTATGGTCCCTAGGCCTGGCCTGCGATCAGGACCATCTTCCCCAGCCCCCGCCACCACCCACCCCTGGTTCCCTATTCGCCATGGGGTGATCGGAGCCTGCCAGCTGGGATAAGGGACTAAGAGGTGGTCAGTGTGCCTCATAGTGACTGGTCAAGTGGTCGTTCTGCCATTAGGGTCAATTTGCATATTACCTTTTTATTTTATAGGGTAGAGGCCAGGTACATGGGTGGGGGCCAGCTGGCCTGCCCCAATGGGGGCCCTGGATTGGGGTGGGGGTCCCCACTGAGGGGTGGGGTCAGCCAGGCGAGGGGCTGTGGTCCTTCTGGTCTCTGGTCATTCTGGTCTTTCTGCCGTTTCGGTCACTGGGCATTTATTATATAGGATTATTGTATTCTTTTTCATACAAACAACTGTAAACCTACCTTTGCTCCACCCTGTATTTTGTTTCATCACAAACAAAACATTAGACTGTTCCCTTTCACACCCCACTCTCCTGTTCACTACCACCACATCAGCCCAAACTGTGTGCCCTGACTTTTAAAGTAGAAATGCTGCTTTCTCCGGTCAGTGCATCTTGCCGTCTTCCTGGCTTCCTCATCTCTCTTTCGCAGATGCCACCCCCCATCTCAGACCTGTGGATGCTGAGGAACCTGGACTGCATTACTCAGCCAGAGATGGTTCCTGGCTTCAAGCCCAAGGAGAAAAGAGTCATGGCTTTGACTCTGCCTCTGTGGTCCTAACCAGGGGGCTCTGACTCCCCTGCCTCCCCTGCCTCAGTGGTCCTACCCATGGTGTCCCTGATTCCTCTGCCTCAGTGGTCCTACCCATGGTGTCCTTGATTCCTCTGCCTCTGTGGTCCTACCCAGGGGGCCCTGCTTCCCTTGCCTCAGTGGTCCTACCCATGATGCCCCTGCCTCCCCTGCCTCAGTGGTCCTACCCATGATGCCCCTGCCTCCCCTGCCTCAGTGGTCCTACCCATGGTGCCCCTGACTCCTCTGCCTCAGTGGTCCTACCCATGGTGTCCCTGCCTCCCCTGCCTCAGTGGTCCTACCCATGGCACCCCTGACTCCTCTGCCTCAGTGGTCCTACCCATGACGCCCCTGAATCCCCTGCCTCAGTGGTCCTTCCCATGGCGTCCCTGACTCCTCTGTCTCAGTGGTCTTACCCATGACGCCCCTGACTGCCCTGCCTGACCAGGCACATGGTATCCAGTGGGCATGTCCCATCCCAGCTGACCCTTGTGGTGTGTCTGCCTTTCATCCGGGACCTCCCGGAGTCTTCCAGGCCCCCAGGTGCATTGGAAATTCACCTTCTTGTATGCAGACAGCAGCCTCAGTGTTTGCAGTGCTCTGCTCCTCTGGACTCCTGTCTCTGGGCTGCTCCTCCCAGCAAGTCCTGTCCCACTCTGGCCAGGCAGCCCGAGGACCCAGGCTTCCATCTGAATCCAGACACGAGCTTCCTTCTCCCACGGAGCCCCCCCAGGGACTGGGACCTAACTCCTTACGACCCTCCCCAGGTGGAGCCAAGTGGAGCTGAAGGGCATGGGGAGCGCCAGGCGTCCTGTTCAGGACAGTTCAGTGAGCAGGCCCTTGAGACGCAGGGCAGAAAACCAGCAGACTCTTCCTCTGGGACTGAGGGTCTGGCTGCGGGAGGAGAGAGGGGACCATCCCTCTTCCACAGACAGTCCGCTGAGACTTAGGAATCGGTGCGACGTTCCATATTAAAGCCAAGTTAAGAACTGGCCCAAACCAAGGGCCTAAAGAGTTGCTTTTTGTTTGTTTTGTTTATTTTTTACTGGATACAACCAAACTGTGGCAAATCATGGGAAGGAAATCAACTCTTAGCTTAGGACTGTATCAGGAAGATGTGGGGTGGGGGCAGGGAAGGGAGAGGTTCCAGAAGTTGTTGGCTGTGGTCAATTTGTTCCCTTACAGAGCCTTACCTTCATGGTGACTGCAACACTGACTATGAAACTCCCAAGAAGTCTTCACCTTCTTGACCATTTGCTTTGCCGTGCCCCTGCCCTAGACGAACTGCACTGTCCTGTCTCCCTGCTCCTTGTCCCCAGGGTCTCTTAGAGAGAGGTATGCAGCCGCCCTGGCCGACGCCCGGAGGTCTTTGCTACTGAATCGCAATGAGGCTTCACTGATACTCATCAAGGCTCCCCTTCGCCATGCAGTGGGGACTGGCTCCACACTCCTCAAGCCACTGCCTTCATTCCCACCCGCACATTCTAGCTGATGACCTCATGTCCTCCTTTGCAAAAACGAAGTCATCTTGAGTGGGGTGGAGGGGAAAGGAAGCGGAAAGAGTCAAGAAAGAACGCAGGGAGGGAATGGGTCAGGCTGAGGGTTAGGGTTGGGCAGGATGGAGGTGGATAAGCATGATCTTCCCCATCTTAGGGCACTAAATAGCTTCCTTCTCCCACGGAGCCCCTCCAGGGACTGGGACCTAACTCCTCACGACCCTCCCCAGGTGGAGCCCAGTGGAGCTGAGGGGTCTGGGGAGTGCCGGACTTCCTGTTCAGGACAGTTCAGCAGCTGCCTGCCTCAGCCCCTGGGAGCCTTCACCAGCCACCCTGCTCGCCCCCCACCCACTGCCTACATGCCCCCGTAACTCCAGGTTTTGGTTGGAAATGGAGGAGACTTTTCCCAGGGAAGTTGGAACTGGCACATTAAAGACACACTGTGTCTTCATTAGTTTTTATATGGAGGAGAAAATGACGAAAACTGTAATGAGGCAAGGAAGTCTCCAAGGAGTTCCTGATGCCTCATGGACACAGATTCCCGCATTAAATGTCTGGCTTCAGCGTTGAATAAGTTCACGGTGGTCGCTGAACACTCCCTTCCAGTGGGAGCAGGTGCAAGCGTGTGAGGTGGCACCTGAGAAGGCCGATTGCCCGGCTGTGAGATTACAGGATCACCGAGGAAGGGTGGCGGGGATGGAAGGTCCAACCCCAAGGCGTCATTCAAAGGATGGGCTTGTTTCCTTCAAACAGTGCTCTGGGTGCGGCAGTCCTGCGATCGGACACACGCGCCTCCTAAATTGATGTACATGCGAGGTCGGAACTGATCTTTGCTTCTGCTCACACCACACCTTTTCTCTTTCCTTCACCTCTCCCCGCCCTTTTGTTCTCTTTTCTGGATTCTTTTTCTTTATCAGTCAGAGTCCAACTAGAAAGACAGAAATCACACTAAACATTTCAAACATGGGGAACTGGTAGATGAAACATGCTACAAAAGCATGGGAAGGGCTGCAAGAGCCACCAGGAGGAAGGCGAGCCACCCAAGATTAGAACCTTAGAACCGGCAGGAAAGATTAGAAACAGCAGGAAGCTTGTATTGCCCCCTGGGGCTGGAGGTCCCAGACCAGCACAGGGGTGGCTCTCACTGCTGAGGCTGCTCCTGCAACTCAAAGGAATCCCTCATGCACTGTGAGAGCAGCAGGAGGCCAGCCCGGGAGGCAACAGCAGCCTGAGGCTGGAGCCAGGCCACCCCTGGACCCGCAGGATTGGCCACTCTCACCGTCACCCCCTCTACCACTGGGAGACAGAGCGGAGTGTGAGAGGCCAGGAATGGCGCTGAGCCAGGCGGACAAAGTGACCACACCCTCCCCCTCCTCCCCCCTCTCAGTCCTGCATTCTCTTGACCCTTCTTTTACTTTTCTCTCTTTCCTCAGCAATCATTCGATCAGCACTCACTGAGCACCTACCATGTGCCAGGAATTATGCTGACCTGGGAGCTGAAGGGAGTGGATCAGGAGTATAAAGATAGCAACCTGCCCCAAGGTGCTTCTCCATCAGAAATAACCCCTTCCCCTGCCTCCCCCCCCCCCCCCCCCTTTCTCTTTGGCAGATCAAGAATTGCTTCCCTTGCTTGGATACTTTTTATTTAAAAATCCTAGGGTAACCTCTGACCGATTAGCTGTCAGTAGACATTTACTGAGAATTTAAAATAGACATTGGACTCTACTAGAGGGAGACAATTTATGCAAAGTCCTTACCCCTGAGAACTTTCAATCTAGCGGGGAGACAGTGTGCATGACAGCGAATAGAATGTTAATTGCAACAAGTTGACGGGCTGACTTCCGAAAGGCTGCTTGTAGGACATCCAGGGGTGCCATGGGGTGAGTGGGGTCCAGGCAGGCTTATCGGGGAAGAGGCTTGGCTTGGATGTAGGGAGGGGGAATGCATGCCGGAGAGGAAGAGGCGGCAGACTCAGGGAGCTGTGCATACAGATCACCCTCCTGCCTCCTGCCCCAAGGCGGGCTGCCCTCATCAACGTCTGAGCTGTGGAACATCCAACATCAGGCGGCAGAAATACAAACAGTTCTAGTGCTTCCCTTTTCAGTCTTGGCCCAATGGCCTTGGGAGTGTCCTTGGACCATTTGGGGCCTTGGTGGCCTCCTCTGTGACATAGATACTGATTCTATTCCTGAATAGGGACCTGGAACAGACCACATCTATGGCGGCTTCCTGCTTTCCGACTGAAGGCTCGGTGACCCACCTGGGATATGGGGTGGGTAAGGAATCTGATTTACCTGGAGGAAAGTGGAATTCTAATGAAGCCCAGCAGAAAAGCTTGACCCACCCTCCCAGTCCATTTTCTCACTTTATTTTCTCTTCTCCCCAGAAGCCCCTGCCCTGGAGCTGTGGGGCAGTTGGAGAGACCCCCAGGGCCTTCTTCTGGTTGGCCAGCGTGCCGGCCCTGCCATGCCAGCCTCAGTGCGCAGGAAGCAAGCCCCTTACTGTGCAGCCTTCCTCACAGCCTGTGTGAAGAGGAGCTGCCCAGCGGACAGGAGGGCAGGAGCTGACCGGATGGGCTCTTCTTTGTCCCCTGACCCCCTTCCTCGAGCCCTCTGCCTCCGAGCATAGCCCCCCTCTTATGCTGCTCTCACAGGCCAGTCTGTGCTCCTGGACATCTCTGGATCCACTGCTGTCCCTGTAATGAACAGTGACAGCTCATCACATCGCCAGCTTGCTTCTCTGGCAGGGAGGTTAAGGGCTGGCCAGGCTCATTAGCATCTGCCTGGAAAGGGGACCAGGCAGGCTCACGCTTCCTCCTCCCACACGCTCCTCTCCTCCCAGGCCCCACTCTCGCAGTTCTCAGCGGGGCAACTGGGTCCACTGGTGTGTCATGAGCAGTGGCAAAGAGGGTCTGGGTAATCTGCTGTTTGATGGAGGTGATGGAGGAAAGCATGTGCAAGATTCGCCTTTAGAAATGTATAGTAAATTGAAGCAGTCATTTCCACTCCTTAGAATTCCAATGCTTTTATGAGTAGGAGAGAAAAAGGAGGAGCCACCAGGAGCGGGGCCAACACACTGGGGGCTTGTCCCTGGGGAGGTGGATGTGATGTAAATGTCATCCAGGGTGCCGGTTGCTGGTGAAGGAAGACTGAGACCAGGACTGCTGACTGCCCTGCCTCCTCTCCTTGCTGACGGCTGGGACAAGCAGAGGTGAAGCTGGGATGCCATGGGTCTTCATAAGGAACCGAGGGTTAGAACATCTAACCAAGGGGCCCTCTGAGGCGGCACGTTTGGAACATGGATCCCATCGAAATTACCCAGAATCTTGTTAAAATGCAGCCTTTGAATCAGTAGGTTTGCAAAGTGGGCAGCTGGGGATTTTCAGATGCTGCTATAAAAAATGGGAAAATTTGATGAGGCCTCGAGAAGAAAACCATCCATGCCTTCCTTAAATCTGGAGGATACATGTTTTCTCAGGTGGTCTCCTTTCCCGGGGGCAACTAACAGGCTACTAAATGCAAATCCTCAAAGAGAAAGCCTAGCCCTAGCTGGTTTGGCTTAGTGGATAGAGCATTGGCCTTTGGACTGAAAGGTCCCAGGTTCGATTCTGGTCAAGGGCACATGCCTGGGTTGTGGGCTCGATCCCCAGTAGGGGGAGTACAGGAGACAGCCTATCAATAATTCTCTCTCATCATTGATGTTTCTATCTCTCTCTCTGTCTCCCTTCCTCTCTGAAATCAATTTAAAAAATATTAAAAAAAGAAAGAGAAACTCTATGCAGGACACCGGGACCATGACTGGGGCTGGCTGTGATTATGGATTCTTGCATGCTATTTTGGGTTGACTGGCCTACTCATGAAACAGAGTCACATCACACTTCTCTGGAGTCCAATGAAATCAGAGATGAATGAAAATTTAAAGCTAGAGGAGACTGTACAAAACCTTGAGTTCAATTTTTTTATTTTAAAGATGATTAAACTAAGGCCCACATAGTTATATTACTGACCGAGCACCTAACACAGGGCCTGACCCATTAATATTGGTAGACTTAATTGATGAAGAAGATGAACTTTTCTTGTTGTTTTTGCAACTTTCTAGGCTGGGAGCTGCAAGTCCATGTCTACAGGGCCAAGGACCTGGTGTGGCTGAGGGGAACGGGCTGGTGGGCCTCAGGGAGCTAGATGGCACCTGATTTTTCTAGAGAAGCCAGAAGCCTAGGGTTTTAGGTGGGATCTTATTTTTAAGTGTGGGCAATGACTTCAGATTTAAAATAGAATAAATACCGTGTGGCCCAACAAGACAAGTTTCCAAGGCAGATACACCTGCTTGTTATTGGCCTTTAGTTTTTATGGAAGCCAGGGATTGGAATGTGATTTTAGTGCACAAATCTGTTTGGATGTCACAATGCAGAGCCCCGGTTCAGAAAATACTTCCCCTGTCAGCTTAGTCAGAAAGAGAACTTCTTCCCTAAAGAAAGGAGAGAGAGAGAGCGCCTGGTCTGTGTGGCTAGGTGGTTAGAGAATCCACCCACATACTGAAGGGTCGTGCGTTTGATTCCTGGTCACAGGCATGTACCTGGGTTGCAGGTTCAGGAAGCAACCAATCAATGTGTTCCGATGTATCTCACAAAGATGTTTCTCTTTCTTCCTCCTCCCTCCCTCCCTTTCTCTCTAAAATCAATGGAAAAATTATCCTTGGGTGAGGATTAACCAAAAAGAAAAAAAAAAAGGAACAGAAGCTTGCTGACAAGATATAGTCCATGGATCAGACTGTAGAAGGCTCTTCCCAGGTAACCAGAGTAAGATAAAATGTTTGAGAATTTTAACTTAGCTAGGATTATGCTTAGAAATCACCTTCAGGATGTCTGGTGACTGGGAGTTTTTTCTAAGCTTAACTGCCCACTTAATAAGAAATCCACAAATGGGTTCCCTTATCCACATACACACTAGGAAATCCAAGTTGTGATTACAGGACAGTTGGATCGGGTACAAACTCTAGTGTGTTTGTATGTTCAATTGAGATATTTTATACATGTTTTATCAATGCACATACAGAAAATGTGCACATGATCTACACATAGGAAAGTACACATGAGAAATCACACAGTTAATTTTCCCAAACTGAACACACCTGTACAACCAGTACCCAAATCAGGAAAGAAAGTGACCAGCACTTTAAGAGTCCTGTGAGTCCCCTTTCCAGTTATTCATTCCCCTCCCTCAACCCTAGCAGGGTGACCACCATCTTGACTTCTAAAGCATAGATCATCCTTCTTCTTATACACATTGCATCTGTTTCTTTAGCTCAGCATTGTTTGTAAAATTAACTCATCCCCATTGTGAGTAGCTGTATTGCTATAGTTTACTGTATTATTTCTGCATAGTATCCCATTGTGTGCACATCGTTCTATCTATTGGTGTACATTTTGGGGTTATTACCGATGGTGCTGCTATGAGATTTCACATACATTTCTGATACATTTTGCTAAACATATTCACACATTTCTTTGGGATATATCCCCAGGAATAGAACTGCTGGGACATGAGGTGTGCCTGTGTTAGGCTCTAGTAGATGCTGCCAGTTATCCAAAGTGATGGTCAGTTGCCCTCCCCTCCAGCAGTTTGTGAGTGTCCTGCTTGCTGCACATCTTTGTTCAAGCTTAGCTTTGCTTTTCACTGGGTGGAGAAGTAGTGTATCACATCTCTGTTTTAAATTATATTTTCCTGCCGGCTAATAAAGTTGAGCACTTTATGTATGTTTAACGGCTAGGTGGATGTCCTTTGCTACAAAGAGTCTGTTCAAATTTTCTGCCCATTAAAAAAAAAGGTTATTTTTTTCACTCTCTTAATGATGTCTTTTGACAAATAGAAATTCTTAACTTTAATGTTGACCAATTTGACTTTTTTTGGGGGTGTCTTTATGATTAGTTCTTTTGTGTTCTGTTTAAGAAATCTTTGTCTATTCAAGGTCACAAAACATGTTTTCCTTTAAAAGCTTTTGTTAAGTTTTACCTTTCACATTTCAAATAGATATTAGAGTAATATCTTCCCATCTTTAGAGACAATTTTTCCAGGCCCAGTAAATCTAAAGTGAAACATGGCTGAGGGGCAATACCCCAAGTAGAAGTAAGGGTCTAGAATCAATCTGCCAGAATCTTCCAATTACCAGCTGCTTGACATTGGGCTGTTGCTTGACCTCACTGTGCCTCAGTGTCTTAGGGACAACAATTCTGCCTTCCTCATGGTTTCCTTGTGAGGACTAATTGTGTTAATCTGTATGCAAGGCTGACGACAACATTATCTGTCACAATGAGCATTTACTAAAGGATAATTAATATTATTGGGATCAATTGAATACGCTAAGGAGGGAATAAGAGTGAAGAAGCAGGAGGAGGAGTGGGAGGCCAGCGTGCGGCAAATGGAGAGGATGGCGGGGGAAGGATAGAAAGAGCCACTTGTCCGCATGCAGCTCTGAAGTCAGTTCATGGATGACAGGCTGCCAGAGAGCAAAAGCCAGCGGGTCCAAGAAGTTCACCCTGGGAAGCAGGGCAACGTGGCCAAGGTGGCAGGAGGGCCCTGGGTCTCATCTGTTCCCTCCCGAGGGGTCGGGGAGAGCAGGCCTCAGTCGCACTCATTATTTGAAGCAGGAAATGGATGAGGCTCTATTAAACGGTTACCCTGAGGAGCAGCTGTGGTTTGTGAGGATCAGTTCTGCTGACCGTCCAGCAATCCAGGTCCCCATTCCAGCTCCCAAGAGGCAGACCCTGCTCTGGGGGCTGTGGTTCCCTGACATGGTCCTGGGAGAGTGGACACTCTCTCCAGCCCAGGGAGCAGAGGCTCCAGCCCCAGGCCATGTTGTGAGTGAAAGAATTCCTCCAGAGAATATCTAGAATTATGTGCATCTCTTCTCTTTAGGTAAATCTCCGGCACATTTAAAATAATAACAGGAGCTGGCAAACCTCATCTGTAAAAATCCAGACAGTAAATATTTTGTGGGCCCTCCGGTCGGTGTTGTAACTTCTTAATTCTGCCATCGATCATGAAAACAGCCCTAGACAACATGGAAACAAATGAGCATGACTGTGCCGATGCAACTTTATTGATGGAAACTGAAATTTATATTTTATATAATATCCATGTCACAGGATGTTAGTATTTGGGTGTTTTTCCCCCAACCATTTAAAAATGTGAAAACCATTCTTAGTTCACGGGCCGTATGCAAAGAGGCAGCAGGCCAGAAAGGCCCCGGGAGGGGAGGGTGGTCTCAGTCAGTGGAAGTCAGTGTTTTCAGAGCATGTTCGCTGGACAAGCAGTGTCAGCATCGCCTGGGAACCTGTCGGAAAGGAAGATATCTCAGGGCCTCCCAGACCCACTGCATCAGAAACAGGAGCCCTCCCGGTGAACCTCATACCTGTTCAAGTTGAAGAATCACGGGTCTAGAATCGTTCTTCCATGCACTTACTCTAGGCCAGTTTTCCTCTAAGACAATTTTTGGCTCTCTACCTATCTATATAATAAAAGCCTAATCAAGCTTTATGGCAGAACGACCAGAACGACCAGTCTCTATGATGTGTACTGACCACCAGTGGGCAGATGCTCAATGCAGGAGCTGCCCCCTGGTGGTCAGTGTGCTCCCACAAGGGGAGCACCGCTCAGCCAGAAGCAGTAAGGAGCAGCGAGCCGAGCAGTAAGGAGCAAGGGATCCCAGATTGTGACAGGGCCTAAGCTGGCAGGCAGACATCCTCTGAGGGGTCCCAGATTGGAGAGGGTGCAGGCCGGGCTGAGGGACACCCCACCTGGCACAAATTTCATGCACCGAGCCTCTAGTATATATATAAAAGCCTAATTTGCAAAGTGTCCCCTCGGGAGTTTGACCAACCAGGCATTCAATTGTTTGCTATGACGTGTGCTGACCACCAGGGGATGATGTAGAATGAAGGAAGGCCCCAGCTGGCAGCTGCTAGGGACCCTTCCTGTGCAAGAATTTTGTGCACTGGGCCTCTAGTCTTTTTACATTAGACAAGCCAATCAGCCTGACCCTGAAACTCCTTCTGAGAAGTCCTGTCCCACAGCTGCTTGTGGAGGCAAGTTCCAGAGAGCTACTGGCTGGGGTCCATATTCTTTACCACGTGTGTCTGACCAGCACTGGACATGTGATCCGAAATCTGGTCGGCAAGGGATAGGTGTCATTAAGGCTAATCAGGTTCATCTGAGGACTTTAACTGGCTAGGTAGGTAGAAAATCATTCATCATGAGAGCCAAAGTATAAACAAAAAAGACAGAGAGAGGGGCCACAGGCAGCTTTTGTGAGCAGAAGATGTAAGGAAGCAGCAGTGGGGAGGAAGTAGGAGCCATGGGCGCGCTGAACTTGAGGGTGATGGTTTATCAACGAAATTGAGGAATGATGGTTAATCAACAGCAACTCATCCTTACAGAGGAGGGTGCAGGGGCAGAGGGGAACTGAATCCCACTAACAGCCAAGCACCGGGGCTGGAGATCAGGAGACATCACTAATGTCTGCTTCACACCCTGAGACAGGAGTCTGCCTCCTGTGCCTGGGAGCCCTGGCCCTGTACCGTTCCTTGTTCCATGTGAGTCCTGCCAGCAAACAGCGATGCAGTACGTCTGTTCCTTGGAACCGAAGAGTAAAACTCTCTTAATGAACAGAACACTCCAGCCTCACCAGCATATCGAGGCTTCTCTTAGCGCACCACAAAGTCTGTTTCTCTGCTCCCCTCTTCTCCAGTGCACACCTAAATCTTCCACTTCAAGATAGCACTTCCAGAATCTTCCCAAGTAAGTCTTCCTGGATTTTCCTGCTCTTCCTCCCTGTCTGATTAATCCATCTTTCCCTCAGAGCCAGCATCCTGCTAGCAACAGCCCTCGGCTTTTCATGTTACCCATTGCAGGTCTGCTCAAGGGACTTGAAGACCCAGGTATCATGGTGCCCCTGCCATCACCAGCACAGGCCTTGCACATGAGCAAAGTTTAATCAAAGATGGAGATCTCAGAAGGTCCCTCCACTTGGGCAAACCTCTCCACCCTCGCTGCCCACAGACATTTTACAGACCAGAAGACCCAGGTCCAGAGGGGTGACAAGATTTGACAACATTAGTCAAACAGCACTCTGGGACAGGAAAGACCAGACGTCTCTGGTGGCTGCCCTTTCCACGCTCCTGTCTCCTTCACACTTCTAACTCCCTTCTCCACACTTCAGCTGAGGGGCCCTGAGAGCATGTCAAGGGCTTTCAATGACCATTTGCAATTAACTGCATGGGAAACATCACCAGTCAATTAGTGCTGGCACGTTTCCAAGGTTGTCACCAACCTGCTCCCGAGCAGTCAGACTTAATTATCTTGTTGTCTTTTCTTTTTTTGAAAATCTTAATCTCATTTGTGAGGCTTTTTGTAAACAGTTAGGTAAGCAGAGACTTTTAATTTGAATGAAGTGTATTTTACAAGCAACTTGCAGGCTCTAAAGATCTCGGTTGACTGTTGTAGTCGGTATATAGGACCTGCATCTCCTTCCAAAATCATGGGAATCCTATCCCCAGGGTGCAGACACTTGGATAGGCACCGAGGGAAAGTCAATTTTTTTTTTTTAACCACCACAGAGCACAAAGGAGGAACAAGGGAGTGGATGTTGGTGTTTTGTTTGGGTTCAACCTTTTCAGACCCAACAAAAACTCACTGAATTGAACTAACTAGCCGCTTAATAACAGTAACTAATGGCTGCCTTGGGACAAAGCATGATGCACAACAGTATTTCCCAAACTAGTTCCATGGAGTGAACGGTCGTTTCTGCTTGCTTACCCATCCTTCCTGCCTCTGGGACGGACCTCCTTATTTTATTTAGGACTCAGTTCTCTGCTGTTTTCAGTCCTTGTCATTCCAGGGAAACTGAGGCCTCAACACCCAGCTCAGGGTATGAGTGGCCGGTCACCTGCACTGCATTGTCTGGCCATAGTTGTTGGCTTGGAATGGACAAATGACCAAGGTCAGGCTAAGGAAAGGCAATCATGGGGTGTTTTCTGGACTACGAGGGAAGAACAGATGTCTTTCTGCTGGGGGGTGGGGGGGAGGTTGTTCGAATGAGTGTCTTGTCCTTCAGCACTTATGAGGTCACTGCATGAGAAGAGTCAGCTTCATGAGAATACAGAAAAAACAAAGGAAAGCAGAGGGGAGAGAGAAAGGAGAGGGCGAGAGAGACTGGACTAAAGGGGTCCGTTTGCCTGCACGCATCAAAGCCCAATAAGTCACAAACAGGAATTTGCAACCAAGAAAATAAAGATATATTAAGGAGATGGTGCCATTACTGGAATCACAGGTATCTGGTGCTCAAAGACTTGGCTCCCCAGTGACTTCCAGGGGATGGATTATATAAGGGGGGCAATCATTAATCATGTGACTAATAGAGTTAGGGTTGTAGTGTCTACTGATGGGTTGGTGCTAGGGTAGGGGGAAATTGATCATTGTATCTGATCCTGATGTCAGCCATGGAGTTGTTCTGTCCAATTTTTTAAGGATTTATTTTGCTTTCCTGGGTTTGGAGCTAAAACACAACTGAGGCCAAGCTATTATGTTTAGTAGGATTTAAAACTTCATCTCAATAGTCAATAGACCCAGGACCCTGTTCCTAAGACTCCTGGATGCTGGCAGAACATCATTGTCCTGAGGGCTTGATAATTAAGCAAGGGAGAGGGAGGTTGGTCTGTCAGGGTGTTAGGTGAGGCCAGTTTGAGTCCAAGGAGAAAAAAAGAAAAGAAGGGGCCAGATGAAAGAAAATAAGGTTTCTGAGTGTTTACAGTTCTCCCCTTTCTTTTGATAATTCCTAAATCTGGAGAAATATAGGGCAACTGGGTCCAGGTTCAATCATGAGGGAGGATTAGCTTATAAATGGAGTCAGCTTTGTTTGCCCCTCATGCCCCTTTTATCTGGCGCTTACAATCTCACACACGCACCTCTTCTTTGATGGTCCCTGAGCCTTAGGGGGCATTCTAGGTGTTTAATTTCCAAGCAGGAACTGCAGTAAAGGCAGAAGAAGGAGTAGGCCAGGATACCTGTACCCTAAGTAATAATCAAGGTCAACTGTAAGACTGCCAGTCAAGAAAACATCCAGATGAAAAGCTCGGAGCTTCATTTTTTGCTGGAATAAAGGCAGGCAGTGACAATCCGGCAGACTCCCCTGGTCTGCAGTCCAGCTGTCCCTGATGAATGTCCTGACACTAGCTCAAGCTGTCTCTCTGTGTGGCTTACACAGCATCAGTCACCAGAACCTTCTAAGGATGAGCTGTTGTGATGACTTCTCTGAAGTTTACATTATATCGTCTCACTGGGGTCTACAATGGCAAGGCTCAGAAAAACGTTTAGTTCTCAATGATTCCAAGGCAAAGGATGGGAGAAAAAGAAAACACTAGTTTAGAGGGCTGCAGACAAGCACTTTCATTAGAAAAATTCAGGATCCAGTCTAGTCCACAGGTGAAATATAAAATTTTAAAGACAACCAATCTAGAATCTAATATCTATAACTAGAGGCCTGATGCACGGAATTCATGCAAGGGGCTCGGCCCTCACAGCCCTGACTGCCTCATGGCCCCTGCTGCCTTGTGCCCCATGGCCCCCGCCCCTGCCCCTGCCCACTGGTCGTTCTGGAAGGTCATTCCAGAAGGTCGTTCTGGAAGGTCATTCTGCTGTCTGCGCTAATTAGCATATTATCTCTTTATTATATAGGATTGGGCATTGCAATTCTGATTGAAACAATTTTTTTTTCTAAAATTACCCTCATTTTATAAAAGATAGTCAAATTAAGATTCATTTATTATATAAAACCTAGTTTCAATAAATTGGCCTGTTATTTGTATGTATGACAAGAGTAGTAATTGATCACATAGGCTCTTTTAAATCTGCTTTGTTGGAGTTTTATAGAGAATCTTCAGATTGAAATGTAATTAGCATCTCAGGGCTAAGAAGCCAAGCCACATACTTGCCATCAGTATTTGCCGTGAGTATTCCCCAAGTTCTCAAGGTTCCCCAAAATGTCTGAGGTTCCTCCTTTGCCATCTCCCAGGAAAGCAAGCTTTGTTCTGTACCTGGAAAGACTGCTGTGACATGAAAGTAAGTTATCAGGCCACTTCTCCAAGGGGCTTTTATCAGCTTCCAAAGTCAATCTTAATTTTTGAAAGCTTTCTGGTGACATCCAGAGACTATGCATGTCTCTCTCAAACTTGATATTCCTATCCAAGTCTTGATAATAAACCCATTTCTAATTGTTTCCTGTTATAAAAATAACATGTATCTATCTAATTTATGCAAACAACCATATTGCCAGGAAAATAATAATACTCATTCAGAGTCTCCAAACTTCTACAGGGATAAGATAGGGAGAAAAATATAAATGTTTCATTATTTCTTACAAAGGTATAATTTACCAAGTTGTTTTAAGTCATAGGTAGTTTAAAAGAAGACAATTTCCCTTATATCTGAAAAATGAAAGGTTAAAAATGAGCAATATTTTTAACAAAAAGATATGAAAATTATAATCCTCAGTTCATTCAGTCCCATATAAGTAATTTTTGTCTATCTTGATTTTTTACCAGCAGTTAATGAATCCAGTTATTCCTCAGAGTTTTATAAACCTTTATCTAGTTTAAAGATGTAATCTTAAAGTTTGCTTTTTAGAAAACTCTGTTTTAGAATAAGTCAGAGTTTTTTAAATGGGTCTTTCTGAAGATGAAACATACTTGCAAAAGCATTGGAGTAAAACAATGAATGTCTGTAAATGATAAAAAAGCACACCTTAAAATGACATGGATCTGATAATACTTCATTGACAAAGAACTCTTTTCTCTAACATAACATTTTAAGATAACAAGAATTACAAATGAATATTGTATCAGGACTTTGTAGACTCCTGCAGATTTTAATGAAATCCCAATATGTACTATCCATTTAATAATAAGAATATATACACACAAATACAGCACAACTATTTCCTTAGTTGACAAAGCTTCCCCTGCAATTCAAATATATCAAATGGACCTAATTAGTTCAAATCCTCTCCCTTGCAAGGAGGAAAAAAAAATCCAGGGGCCCATTGGAACAACCCTGAACAATTTCTGGGTTAAGAAAAAGGTCTCCTGCTAAAAGTTGAACCCTGGAAGTTCATCATACACAAAACGGTCATATATTATTATGAAACAGTATTAAATTATTTTATTTATTCAAAGTGACAATAAAACTGTATCAAATAAAACTGCAGTTAGCAAAACTTTAGTTCTTGACCTCCTGGTTCATAGGTTGAAGCTCAACCACTGAGCACACCAGCCTGGCACATTAGCTTACTTTTGATATTTAAATTTATTTACTTATGTGTATTCCAATCGTATTCAGCTTAATTACGTATAAGATCTCCTCAAGATTTTTCTTTGTAGACCTTTTACAATTTTCTTAGTCCCTCTTAGTTTGTCCCTTCTTATTCATTCTGAAATAACCAACCTTATTCTAGGACAAACCTCATTCTTCTAATTCCTTCCAAAAATGTATTT
>NW_005356300.1:166121-167733 GCF_000412655.1 Myotis brandtii
AATATAGTTTTCTTCCATCTTAATTAGAAATCTTAACTCTTAGGAACCTCGATTTCTAGTGACAACTAAAAAGTAAGAAATTAGTGTTATTTAGAGTAATACATTTAATATATTTAGCATTTAATAATTTCTAAAAATATATTTTCTCATAGCACAATTTTTTTAATGTGGCATAAGTCATGTTTACTAATGGGCCCAAATATTGTTAGTTTCTCTATAATAAGCAGACAGACAGTAGATCACCCTATGTTAAGTAATGGTCTAGACACTTAATGACTTTAAAAACTTTAAAGTTTCAAGTTACCAAAACGATTTATAAAATCAGTTAGTACACTATAATCATTGCTAAAGAATTAATCAAAAATAAACATTTTATCCCATTTACATTTGTTTAATTTATTTGCTCCTAACAATTAAGTTTAGATTACTTACAAAGATTTTACTATACTGTTATTTTTCTTGCTGACAATTTTGCAACAGAGATAACATAAACTTATTTTTGTTATATAAACCAAGGCAGAATAAACATATTGTTTAATGCTGATGATTTTAAAGGCATGCATATTTAGCCAAACCAGACTCAAAATGGCTTTAATATAAAATAATTTCCCAGATCATGTGATTCTGAGGAGCACTTGGGTTAGTTTCTGTTATATTTTTGAGAATTCTTATATACACACCTGTTTATTTAAGCCAATTTAATGGTGCTCTTTTTTATTTTTTATTAACAATGTTGTCTGGAGGTAGAAAATACCACAACACACATAAGCAGACAGGCATAGAAATCTTTTAGCCACAAGACAGGTACCATAAAGCAAAACTCACTTGTTTAGAAAGGAACAGCTGAAATCATTTAAATGGATCTGTTCAGATGTCTTGTGTGTCTGTTTGCTACTAATATTGGTGGAGAAAGCATCTAAAATTTGTACTTGTCCTTGTAAGCATGTCTTGGTGCCATGGGAACAGTTTGTGCTTTCAGAAAACACCCTAGTCTCCCCCCCACCCGCCAATTCCACCCCCCTCTTCAGTTGTAGTTTGAGGAAGATAAAAATAGGTGAGCTTGAATTTCTTTTGGGCTGCATTACTGGTTTCATAAAGATTTGTAAGATATGGAAAACTGCTCTTAAAATTTTGGTTGAAACTTAAGTGACATCATAGGTTGACTTACCTGTCTAAGTAGTAATCTTTGATTTGTTTCTTTCCTGCTAGGCATATAGGTTTACTTTAGGTTAGGGAAGGGACTCAAAATAGAAATTTCTATCAGGCTCTGATATGAGTTTTCAATTTGGCTAAATTTCTGATCAAAAAGCTAGTCAATCCTTTTGAATATCTTGTCAGGTTTCAGTTGGGACAAACAATAAATATTTCTGGATTAAACAACTAGAGGCTCGCACAAAAATTCGTGCACGGGGGTGGGGGGTCCTCTCAGCCCAGCCTGCACCCTCTCCAATCCAGGACCACTCAGGGGATGTCCAACTGCTGGTTTAATCGGCAGTCGGACATCTCTCTAACAATCCTGGACCGCTGGCTCCTAATCGCTCATGTGCCTGCCTGGTTGCCCCTAACTGCCCCCCCTGCTAGCCTGGTCACCCCCAACTTCTCCCCCTGCTGG
>NW_005356300.1:167753-179631 GCF_000412655.1 Myotis brandtii
CCTGCTGTTCAGTCATTTGGTCGTCCCTCACTAACCCCCCTGCCAGCCTGGTCGCCACATGCAGCCTGCTTGTTCAGTTGTTTGGTCGTCCCTCACTAATCCCCTGGTTGTAGACAGCCATCTTGTGAGGCATGAGGGTTAATTTGAATATTATCTCTTTATTATATAGGATTCCATGGATCCAAGAGGGTACAAAGAACTAGTCCTTTCCTCTGACAGCTACTGGTAAAAGGGAAAACCAACAGTCTTCATGTCCCTATTTCCCAATGAGACACTCTGTCTATTTCTACAATACAGTCAAGCAAAAGAGATGCAATCGATTGAAGTTGACATAGCTTTAACATAAAGCCTGTTTAAATGATCCAATTGTCCTGATCTTATCAATCCATAGTCTTTAATTGTAACCTAAGTCAGGGTTTCACCAAAGGGTTTTGTTATTACAGTTCAGACATTACTACATCAAGGTGTCCTGGAAGCTTTCCTCTCTAGCCCCTGGCCATTTCACCCACTCTTGAATAAAGAGGCTTTGAGTTTCCCAGGAGTGACCAAGCCAAGGGACCCTGGCCCTGTTATTAAACTTTAAGTAGATTTAAGCCTGACTATTGCCCCAAGCAATTGCTGGTCAGGTTTCTCATTGTAATCTTTTCTTCCAGTCTTTTACATTTTTCTACAATAGAGAAGACTTGTTAGGGACCCTTTAATCTTAGGGGGGCTGATTTGGGGGTTGATTTGGCCCCATTTAGCCTTTGGTAGCGCTATACTAAAACCTTTGTTTTAACCCCATTAATGTCTGCTTAATTTAGTCCATTTTCTCTTCCATAGTTCTTAGCTAAATGTACTCCGGTTCTGTAAGCTACAGTCCAGAGAGATGCATTAGGGAACAGAGACGGAATTACTCATGTTACTAAGGTCTTTATCAGTCAAAGTAATTACTTATTTTTAGCTCAAGTGATGTTAAATAAGTCCTAGGATTAGACAGTTTCCATTAAAGAATAACCCGGGAACAAACCGTTGTAAGATCTAACAATTCAATAACCCTTATTTCTTGCTAACATTTGACCAGCAATGCATCAGACACAACGGATAAGACAGTAGAGCAGTGGTTCTCAACCTTCCTAATGCACCGACAATTTAGTACAGTTCCTCATGTTGTGGTGACCCCCAATTTCATTGTTACAAATTGAACATAATGAAAGCATAGTGATTAATCACAAAAACAATATGTAATTATATATGTGTTTTCCGATGGTCTTAGGCGACCCCTGTGAAAGGGTCGTTCGATCCCCAAAGGGGTCGCAACCCACAGGTTGAGAACGGTTGGTGCAGACACAGTTGGGTGGCTCACCTCTCCCGCTGTGCCTCCCACACTGCTGAGTGCGGTCCACATGAGGCCAATGGCTGCCTGGAGTGAGGCTGGAGGAGCTTCCAGGGCCAGCCCCTTCACGGCCAGCTGAAATGCAGACAGAATTGGCCCCCTTCCCATGAGATGAAGCACAGACTTAATGTGTAACAAATACAGCCTCAAGCAGACTGACAAACAAGATTTCCCCCTCTAGGTTCCCCCCGAGTTTCTCTGAGTCCGGGAGAGGGAGGCCAGACAAGCTAAGGTTTCTCAGGAACTGGTCCCCTCCCTGTTCCCAAGGGTTTCCCCGAGCCTTAGAAGAGGGTGGTTTCCAGGGTCGTCACTGTGAAAACTTAAAGAATATGGATTCAATTTCCCAAACCAGAGCTAATCCAAATTTAGGCCTTTCAATTCCTTGTTTCTTTATGCTGCAAACAAAAGTGCCATAGGTCAAGGGCACCCAGTCATGGGCTGCTGTCCAGCATCTGCCTCCAAGACAACAGGTCTGGGTAGCTGCTAGGCGGGGGCCTGGTGGCAAGCTCTGGGCAAGGGGTCCCTGAATCCACAGGGTCCTCTAGGCTGCTGATCAACTGAAGGCTGTCTCGGTGTCATTCCTTCTTCGCCGACTCTGTCCACACCTTTGGGGACCCCTGGACCTGTTGGGGTTGGACCCCAGCACACAGGCAAAAAGGAGGCCCCACATTTGGGCACCAAAACTGTTACCAGACTGAAGGGGTCCATTTGCCTGCGTGCATCAAAGCCCAGTAAGACATGAACAGGAGTTTGCAGCCAAGAGAATAAGGATTTATTAAGGAGATGGCACCATGCCCAGAGTCACAGGTAGCTTGTGCTCAAAGACCTGACTCCCCGATGGCTCCCAAGGGATGAATTATATAGAAAAAATATTTGTAATCATGTGACTAATAGAGTTAGGGTCATGGTCTCTACTGATTGGTTGGTGCTAGGATAAGGGGTAACTGATCATTGCAGCTGTCAGCCATGGAGTTGTTCTGTCCAACTTCTGAAGGGTTTGTTCTGTGGGTTTGTTTCCTGGTCTGGAGCTAAGACACAACAGAGGCCAAGACATTATGTTTAGTTTGATTGAAAACTGCCTCAATAGTCAATAGACCCAGGACCTTGTTCCTAAGACTCCTGGACGCTGGCCAGAACCTCATTGTCCTGAGGGCTTAATGATTAAACAAAGGAGAGGGAGGCTGGTCTGACAGGGCTCTGGATGAGGTCATTTTGAGTCATAGAAAAAATAGAAAAAAAGAAAAGCCAGGATTAAAGAAAATAAAGTTTTGGGGCAATTACAAAAGAGATATTCCTGAGGCTAGCAGGTGGGATAATAACCTGATCAAGCTACATCATTGGCCAATAATTGACTTTTCCCCTCCTTAATCCAAGTTGTGTGTGTCACTTACAACTCAAAGAGTCCTTATACAGATAATATTAAAGAACAATGTACGTTTTCATGGTCAACATTTGTGACAACTATTTATTGTCAACCATACACAAGCAGTAAGAGGCCAATTTCAATGGAAGCTCCCTTAAGAGACTGAACAATAAATCAAGGTAGGATTCAACTTATGGAAGGAATAACTTGCATTTCACCTTTGTTCCTCCCTGACTCTGGGGCACCTGGAACCTTTTCCTTCAGGATCCTCAAGAACCTGAGCAATGACCTCTGAGCTGCTCACCTCTTGGGCATGTCTCTGATTACAAGTCCAGATGTGACTTGGTGCATTTGGCTGCCTGGAGTCTACAGCATCTCTGCTCCCATTTGGCAGCAATGCAAAGGGCCAGGAATCCTGAGATCTTCACCTATTCCACCCATTACTACTAGTATTACTGGATTTGGAACAAGGCATGCTGCTCCCCTCTCTTTTCATCTCTCCAATGCAAGGCAGTTTCCAGGGGTCCAATCTGTGATGCCAGCTTGTCCCTGTGTGAGCCCCTTTCAAAATCTCCCTTTGAGGCTTATGTTGTGCTTGCCCAGTCAGCCTCTTCTCCCAGGTCTCGCACACCGGCTCCAAGATCTCAATAGCCCCGCCCACTGCAGCCTGGATCTGCAGAACTCCTCATTTTCCCTCCCAACGCCAGCATGGCCTCAGGCGTCCATAGGTCACTCACCTGTTTAGTTGTTACATTCATCCTTCAGCTTCCCTTGGTCTTTGGGATCGCTCAGAGCGTAGAGAGAATTCCACTGGAGCTTTGCTTGGGTTGAGGTTCTGGTTCCCAGGAGGCCCTGGGGAGAAGGGGGTGGGGAGGGAGACTGGAGCTGGCAGGTGCTCCCAGGCTCCGGGAAAGTGTGCTGGGGAGGGACTGGATAGAAGGCTTTGTACCTGTTATACTGATGTTTATCACACAACTGAGAAGTGAGCGAGAAAGAACCTCTACTGCTCATTTGGAGGAAAACAAGAGAACTAGTGACGAGGCACAGCCTTCTGGCTGAGGCAGCCTGGCCTTCATGAGGGGGGAGCTGAACTTTACGGCTTCACATGTCCGGCCTTCGAGGGCCGGCTGCTGGGGCACCTGCCAGCCCCATTTGTGCGGCGCAGCTGGCCATCCTGGCTCCGTGCCCAGCCCCAAGCATCTCCTGGGGCCTGTCCAGCGTACTGTGGGATCGATAAACATTTAAATTGTCATGCTTCCAGGAGCCATCCATCATGGTAAATGTTGTTGCTCAATAAATGTCACCAGAGGGCAACAAAATCTTTCCTGCAGGAGACCCTCTGGCCACATTTCCTCCCTGGACTCTCCCACTGGGATCATCACGAGGCCTTTCAAATTTAATAGCAAAGCATGAAAGGCTGTGTCTGAGTTTGAAGCCACGGGTTGTCGTTTTCCTGAAGAGCTCGGCACCCAGGGGCTGGCTTCCAGCTCTGTGTACTTTGTGGTCATCACTAGTGCTGTTTGCCAGGCATCTCTGGTTCTCTGCCCTCTGAAGCATGGCAGGACCACACTGCCTGCCCCATGCATAGAGCAGCTAAACGACTATGAACAGAAGTGGCATGTGTCACTTTTACACTGGAACATTTATCTCTATATCTCTTTCCCTTCGGATACGGTGACTCAGAGTGCTCGATATAGTGGCTCCTCCATCAGTCTGAGTTCCTGAGAGACCCCAATGAGCCAAGCCCTCTACCATCTTTAGTGGACATGCAGCATGAACAAAAACACACCTTTGTCCAGCTGGCGTGACTCAGTGGTTGAACCAGAAGGTCATAAGTTTGATTCCCAGTCAGGGCACATGCCCAGGTTTCAGGCTTGATCCCCAGTGGGGGGCATGTAGGAGGTAGCAGCTGAGAAATGATTCTCTCATCATTGTTGTTTCTATCTCTCTTTCCCTCTTACCCAGTGGGAGGTGTGCAGGAGGTAGCAACTGACCAATGATTCTCACCATTGAGGTTTCTTTTTTTTTTTTAAATATATTTTATTGATTTTTTACAGAGAGGAAAGAAGAGAGATAGAGAGTTAGAAACATCAATCAGCTGCCTCCTGCACACCTCCCACAGGGCCCCTGCTCACACGCCTTGGCTGGTATGGCACCGCCTGCTCACTGGGCCTGCCCCCCACTGCTGCTGCTGGTTGCCTCCTTCTGTGGGGTGACTGGCGGGGTGATTGGGGGACCCCCGCTGGCACCTGCCTTGGCTGGCAGCCTGGTGCTGCCCACTCACCAGTCCCGCCCCCCCCCTGCCACCACCACTGGTGTGGGCCTGCGGGCTGGGGACAGCCCCTGCATTGAGTGTCTGCCCCCTGGTGGTCAGCGTGCATCATAGTGACTGGTCGTTCCACCTGTCGTTCTGCTGTTCAGTCGATTTGCATATTAGGGTTTTATTATATAGGATATTTAAAAAGAAATCCACCTTTATTGTTTGAACTTAATGAAATTTGGGAAGCCTTTTGTTACTGCAGCATAACCTAGCCTATTATGACTGATGTAGGCTCCAAACTGCTGAGGTATTTGAGAGAAAGGAGTAGATACCGACCTGACCCTTCTCTCCTCTGCCCTGGGCATCTAGAAGAACCACATAAGCTTTGCAGTAGGAGGAGGAGCTGCCCTTGCCATCTGAGTGGCTGTTGGCAGCACTGGGAGGATGTCTGGTAAGTCTCCAGGAGAGAGCCAACACGTGGAGAAAGGAGGCGTCTTCCGGGGTTCGCACTCAGGGACATCACTGCTCTCGAGGTGCACGCACAGAGAACCTTGTCAGTGTTGTTTCAGGACCCACGTGGAGGTGTGACGGCTGTTTCATTTGCTCACCTTGGAAACGTGCCTAGGAAAGATGACAGGCTTGGGAAAGTGACATATGGTGAGGCGGTGCCAGTAGTGTTGGCCCAAAGAGATTGAATGAGGACAGGAGGTCGCCCTGTGCTCCTCCAGAGAGCAGCTGCAGTCTCCAGGCCCAGCCTCTGCAGGCCGAGGGGGGCTGAGCTGCACAAGCTGAGCTGCACAAGCGGCAGGAGGGAAAAGGCATGTGCACCTGGGACGTAGGCGAGGCGATGAGGAGGCAGGGCACGCTCCATGTCTGAGAGAGGCTGCCCAGGGCACTGCTTTTAAGATACAAGGGGACGGGAGGAAAGTGCTGACAAATAACAAAGGCTGGGCCTTCTCTGTTTCTTCCAATCCTGGTCCGGGGCAGGGAGTGTCTTCTGTCGGGTGGAAGGGGGGCTCCTTCCCTCCAGCGTGGAGAGCATCAGGACTGGGGCTCGTGCTCAGCTCTGTCCCCGATCTCTCTAACGATGCACAGGATGAGCAAGGGGATGGACCCTGACTTTGGCATCGCAGGGTCTCAGAACCCGCCTCAATGAACACCCTGGCCAAGTGCCTTTGCCACTCCCGTGGGCCTCTGAGCTACATTTGCCGCAGGGCTGCAGGCTGTGCCCTTCAGGCTGCAATGCCACACGTAAGGGAGGAGGCAGGAGGGACAGCTTCATGCTTGTATCTAGGAGAAGGGCGTTTAGGTCAAGGGCAGAAGCCACCCTCCTGGCAGGAGTGGTCATTGTCATTTTCTGGCTGTTCGGGAACATTGTATCCCTGTGTAGGCTCCTTCTGAGTCACATCTCCACCTCCGCCTCCACCTGTCTACACCTGCTCACCTGCATGGTTCACAATCAATGTTGCCAAAGGGGTGACTCTGGATCTGCGAGATGGCAAAGAAATCTATCCCATTGTAAGCTATGTTAGCTCTAAGCATTCTGAAGGGTCCAGGGTTCTCCAGGGGGTATATATCTCTCTCCTCTTTTTTTTTAAATATATTTTATTGATTTTTTACAGAGAGGAGGGAGAGGGATAGATAATCAGAACGGTTCACAATTGATGTTGCCAAAGGGGTGACTCTGGATCTGTGAGATGGCAAAGAAATATATCCCATAATAAGCTACATTAGCTCTAAGCATTCTGAAGGGCCCAGGGTTTTCTGGGGGGGGGTATATCTCTCTTTCCTATTTTTATTTAATTTAAATATATTTTTTATTGATTTCAGAGGGGAAGGGAGAAGGAGAGAAAGAGAAGAGAATGGGAGAGAGAGATAGAAACATCAGTGATGAGAGAGAATTATTGATCAGCTGCCTCCTGCACACCCCACACTGGGGATTGAGCCCGCAGCCTGGGCATGTGCCCTTGACCAGAATCAAACATGGGACCCTTCAGTCCGCAGGCCGACGCTCTATCCACTGAGCCAAACCAGCCAGGACTCTTTTTCCTCTTTGTCCACATCCCACCAGCAGCAGCTACATCGCAAGTCATCACTGACTGCCTCACTCACGGGCAACAATTCTGGGCGTGCTCAGGTCCTGGATTCTGGCCCACTTGGGATTCTGAGCAGGCTCCCCAAAGTTAGCGCTCACTTCTCCGCAGTGTCGCTTTTCATTCTTTTCATGACAATACCTTTCATTTGCAGAACTCTTCATACTTTTCACAGCTATTATTGCATTCACTTCTTGCAGGCTTTTCAAAAATTGCAAAATGAGTTTCCATAGTGTACATAGTGTATTTGCGGTTCCTTTCCCACCATAGGAAAACCAAAACCGCTTACACAAACACTCAGTTAAGGACATCAGGGCTTTCTGTAAACACAATAGAGTCACTTTTTATTCCTTCCATCTTTTTCTCCCTCTGCTTTCCTACACCCTTTAGACCAGTGGTTCTCAACCTGTGGGTTGCGACTCCTTTGGGGTTGAACGACCCTTTCACAGGGGTAGCCTAAGACCATCGGAAACACATATATAATTACATATTGTTTTTGTGATTAATCACTATGCTTTAATTATGTTCAATTTGTAACAATGAAATTGGGGGTCACCACAACATGAGGAACTGTATTAAATGGTCGCAGCATTATGAAGGTTGAGAACCACTGCTTTAGACTGTTTGTCTCCTGATTATGTTAAATACACCCTTGCATCAGGGCTCTGTGGTCTCAGGAAGTATTTAAGTCTGTCTCCTGATTATGTTATATACACTCTTGCATCAGGGCTCTGTGGTCTCAGGAAGTATTTAAGCCCCCATCCTCATTCTTGTTTTTGTTTTACACTCGTTCCTTTCAACAGGCACTGTAAATTCTTTTTCTTTTTTTGAAATTGCAGCTTGCTTTCTTTCTCCCCAGCCTGCCCCCCCTCCCCCATCATTTCTTGACTTGCTCCAAATCTCCCGTAACACTTTGAGATGGCTAGTGTTTCCCTGTGTACTCTTTGGGTCTTACAGGTGATTCTTTCCTTAACCTTCTTAAGATGGAACTAGTCATTCACGTACCCTTTTAACTATTCAACACATGTGTATTGAGCACTTACTATGTGCTACACACCAAACCAGACATTGGAGATACAGCAGCAAATGAGGTAGGCTTAGTCTCTGCCCTCATGATTATATTTTTATAGAAGAGACTAACATAAATTTAAATAGTTGAAAACCATTATGCCAAATAGTGGATATAGGCTTTGAAGAAAAATAAAGCAGAGTAAGGTGATAAAGAGTGATGGGGGTTAGGTAGATTTTAAAGATAGTTAAGGAGGCCTCTTTTAGGAAGTGAGGTTGAAGCAGAGATCTGAACAAAGCAGTGGAGGCAGCTGTGCCCTGCAGGAGGTAGGAGCGCCCCATGAGACCCACTGGGTGAGAAGGAAGGAGCGACATGTAGATGGGTCACCTGATCTCTGGGTGAAGAACCAAGAGTGTATAGGAATAGAAACAGGGTTCACTTAGGAGGCCACTGAAGAAGTCCAAGAATGACTTGGACTTAATGGTCTATGGGGCAGATTGGTGCTGGTGAGTACCTGGAGAGAAGGCGTTGGAATTGACATACACCTTGAAGGTAGAGCTGATAGTAGTACTCATAAACTATATTTAGAGGAGGAGGATGCTTTTGGTGTCAGTCAACATGGGTGTTACCATGAGCTGAGGTGTGCAAACTGTGGAGAAATAATGCATGCAGGATGGCAAGACATCAGGATTCAGGTTTAAACATTTTAGGTTTGTTTAATATAAACTTTTCAGGTTTTATTTTAGGCTTAATATAAAATTGAGATGTGGGATAAAACAACTAGACAACTAAGGGGGATGTTGATGCTGGAGATGAGGACCAAAGAATCATCAGGGTATGAGTAATGTTTAAAGTCATTGGGCTGAACTGGATCATCAGGGACGAGGTGAGGAGGGAGAAGAAAAGTGGCCCCAGGACTTGACCTTAGGTAACTTCAAATCATAAAGGTTAAGAAGAAAGGTGGGATCCATCGAAGAAGATTTAGAGAAAGCAGCCTGTGACAGAAAAGGAAAATCAGCAGAGTAATGGCTCTCAGAAGCCAAGTGAAGAAAATATTTCAAGAAAGAAGGCATGATTGATGGGGCCAACGCCTTTGCATAATGTAAACCACAAATCTCATCTGCATCACCAGGTTGGGGGAGTCCCATGAGGGTCCACAGTAGAAGCATTAGGAGGCAGAGCCAGCACAATTCTGTGTTCCTCTGGTGGCCTGAGTGGGGACTTGAATGCCCTTGGATGTGAGACAGAGAGACTTGCATCCTGGCTTCCCTTTTTCTGCCTGACCAACTTTCAGAGGCAAGAGGACAGTGTTGGGGTACACTGACTGGAAGGCTTCACTCCACACACCGGCATTTGTAGCTTTCCAGAGGGTGTGGAGCTGGCCTTCTAACCCTCACAGTCTGCGTTGTCGCTCAGCAGAATTAGGGTCCCTCTTTGGTTAGCTACACATTCTGAGGAATTTCCAGGGAAATCCCTCAGGAAGAAGATTCCCATTTCCTTCTGTTTAATGAATGACAGGAATTGGGTGATGTAGGTCAGTTGCTATCTGAAGGATAGGATAGGCAAAGAAAGGGCAAACATGTGGCTGGTGAGGGTTCAGTTCCTTGATCGGAATTGCTGCTTGCTTGGAACCTCTAGATGGAGATAGCATCTGGTGTCAGGTTCATACACATCCTGCTTACCTCTGAATTGCACACTGTCCCTTCCATGATGCTAGCCAGAAACCCAGGGAACCTCATTCTCCCTCACACATCATACTGCATCTGGCCCCAAGACCTGCCAGATTTCCCTCCTAAGTACCCCAATCATGTCCTTTTATCTCCACTGCCATTGTTGGGATCCAAACCATCATCACTTTGGGCCAGACTCCTACTTAGTCTTGCCACATCTACTCTGAGCCCTCCACCCCCTTCTCCACACTGCAATGTGATCTTTTCACCTTCTTCTTGGAAATGTCCAATGGCCTCCTGTTGATCTTGTGATGAAGACCAAATTCCTCAGTTTGCCCCCCCACACACACACACACACCTCACTCCAATCTCAAGCATTATTCTCTTTTGAGGACCTTCTCTGACCACCTGTTCATCATGGATTCATTTGTTATCTGCTCTCATGGAGCCATATTCCTTTCCTCTATAGCACTTACCTGAATTTACAATTATATACTTAACACTGCTGTGATTTGATTGCTATCTATCCTCAGCACTTGAAATTAAGTGCTAGTTTGGCTTTCCACTATATCCCCAGCCCCATCTCCATGGAGACCACATGAAAACAAATGAATGAGTGTGAAAGGAGCTATGTAGAGCCCAGATGAGCCCATTCAGAGAGGAGATAAAGTATAAGCAGTTGTTTCTTAGGACCTGTTGCCCTTGGAGATCTGGATGTAATTGCCATGGACACCAGTTAGCTTTGTTTTCTTCCCAAAGTGCTTCTGCAGGTCCTAGTCTACACTCCTGAGTCAATAACTTCATCTGCAGATATCTCTGTTTTCCCTCCTCCCATCATCATCAATTTCATCCCTTTTTAGGTTTCCACAAAAAATCCACCCACAGCAGCCATGGTATTATTGCCATAAACTGTGGGGCTTTCCCCATTTCTGCCCTTCCCTCCACCCCTTTATGGACTGTCTCTTCATGCTACCCATCTCCAAAGAACTCCAACTTCTTCCTCTTTTACATGGAGCACCTTCACCTTTCTGATGCCACTAAACTCTTAGACTAGAGGAAGGTCTCAACTTCTACCCCCAAACTTGCATGAAGAAACCCATCAAGAGCCTGCGACAAAAGCTCTTTTCCTTCGTCTGATAGGAACTCCTTGCAGAACATTAAGGATTTTAAAGAGGGAAAGATCCTGCCCTTCCACTTGACCATGAAGACCAGATACAGCATAGGGATGGTGGAATTGAGGAAACTTTAATAAGAATGGTGCAGGAGCTAGTTGTTAGTCTTTCCTGGAGCATTGCCCTGGTTGTGACTTTGTTGAAAACATAGACTTTTGTTAGAACTACCTGGGGTTAAGGCAGCCCGGGCCTCATCACTGGAGATTCTGGTTCAATTGGCTTGGAGTGGTAATTATAGGACTTCCCAGGTGATTCTAATGGGCAGCCATGGCTGAGAACTTGGATGGAATCTCTCCTTTCTTTTAGATTTGAGGAAACTGAGGCTCAGAGAGTAATTCTGCAGCTCAACCAAGACATCTTGTTACTCATTTTATTTTAAATGGTTTGAATGCATACAATTTGTCCTTTTTATTCTCATCATCTCCATTCTTAGATTCATACTGTATGACATCTTTGAATGTGTTCTTCCAAGAAGGATAGATATACTTTTAAATCCTGGCATAGAAATGTTTTTCCATTGCATTCTCACTTGTAAGGCCATTTGGGTGATATGAGCACAGCACTGCTGGCCTGTGGTGTGCATGTGAATCATCTGGGAGCTTGTTAAATGCAGAGGCTGAGGGAGAAGGTCTGAGAGAGGCTGAAATGCTGCATTTATTTCTAACCTGCACCCCAGTAATGCTCCTGCTGCTCCTCCATGAACCACACACTTGGAGTGGCAGGGGTGAAGTGGAGTGTTACCTTTTCTGTCTGCCCACCAGACTGCCAACTCCCTTTGTTGAGTGCCTCTAGGGCAGTGGTTCTCAACCTTGGCTGCACATTAGAATCACCTGGGAATCTTTTTAAAATCCTGATTTCTGGGCCTCATCCTCTGGAAATTCTGTTTCTTGGTTATGGGGGTTGTGGCCCCACCCCATAACAAAGAAACAGAATTTC
>NW_005356300.1:180158-183659 GCF_000412655.1 Myotis brandtii
CAGTGGGGAACTGGCTCAGTTGAGGTAGTTTCTAAGGTGGTGGGGATGCCTCCAGTTCTTGCTGGGGATTTGGCAATATTGATTATTCAATAATGAAGCAATTGGTTAAACTGTTACCCTTTCTAGTTAGAACGTATTCCCAGTGCTGGTTAAAACTGGAGCTTTAGGAAGATTTCAGAATGTTGGGATGGGCTGGCTTGGTTTCTGGCAGACAAGTAAATTTTCTTAACAAAGAATCAGTTTTAGTCTCCACTTCGTGTCTGAAAGCGGCCAGCTAGGACAGTGGCCAGTCAGGTCATCTGCATCCTTTTGCGTCAAACCAAGTTAATACAAAGCAGGCAGGGGGCGAAAAAATGTATAAATGATCGATTGTTGCAGAACAAATCACCCCAAAACTTAGCAACTTAAAACAAGACACTTATTAGTTCCCATTTCTGGGGGATAGGAATTCCAGTGCAGCATAGCTGAGTCTCTGACTTAAGAGTCTCCTCCAAGGCCCCAATCACAGAATAATCAAGGTACAATGAAGGTCTCTTCTGAAGGCTGTACTTGGGGTCCGAGGGGTACTTGTTTCCAAGCTGTCTCATGTGGTTGGCTGGCTGGGTCCCTTGCCACATGAACCTTTGCACTAAATTGCCTCACAACACGGGGTGAATGATCAAGGACAGAGCAAGAGAGGAAGTGCCCAAGATAGGGGCCAAATCTCCTCAAAGCCACTCAGTAAGCCCAACCCACACGCCATGGGTGTTGTGAATACCAAGAAGGAGTGACTATCGGGGCCATCTTAAAAGTTGCCTACACGGAAACTCATTGAGATATAAGAATGCCACCCTTGAAGGTACACCAGGTCCCTCCCAAAGGCCTCCTGCTGCTGCGTATTGTTTATCAGAGTTCACACGGGGAGAAGGAGCACGTTAGTTCTGCCTCAGCAGTTCAAGTCCTGCCTTCACACGGGGAGAAGGAGCACGTTAGTTCTGCCTCAGCAATTGGCGATGGTCAGAGGTCACAGCCAAGACTGAAGCTGCAAAGTCTGGTCCAAGTCTTCATGGGAAGATGACTTTGGCCTGTTCCTAAGCCAGAAACAGTGCAGGCATGGCCCAGATGCAGAGGCTGTGCCATTCATTAAGATGAGTGTTGGTGATACAGAGTTTCAGAAGTCAAATGGATCAACAGTTAACGAAGTTTTAAGGGCATTAGAATGAAGGAACTCCAAGCTTGAAGTTGTCACCAATTCTTCTTTGTACCCTTGTCATATGTGGCGTGAAAGATGATGGGTAAGAGACCCAAAGGCAGGCCACACAATTTGCTGACTTAGAAACGTGTCCCCCTATCAGGCTTGAGATTCTTCTGTTTCTCACCAACAGTCGGTCTCCTTCCTCCCCTTGTCTAAACCAGCCACTGTTGTGTTAATCCTGTTTTCTCTCTATTGCTACGACATTAGTCTTGTCCAAAGTGACTAGATCTATAGTCTGAGGCTGCAGGACTTGGCAGGTCCCACTTATGGCCTTCAATGAAAGGAATGTGAATCTCCCAGAGATACTGGGCTTGCAGGTGGATGCAGTAACCAGATAAGATGCTGAGTTGCCTTCCTTTGGGGAAAGGTGTGTGTGTGTGTGGCGGGGGAGGTTGATTAAATCTCAGATTATAGCATCATGATATATATATTTTTTGAAATGAATATAAAGGACAAGGGCATGTGAGTGTGAGGTCACAGGGTAGAAAAGAGTGAAACGTGGAGTGATGGGTGTGGGCTTTCTGGCATCTTCCCCCATCTCCTTTGTCCCTGGCCCTTCAGGGAGCCCCTGCCCTGCTCTAAGGGGTGGTTGTGAGGCAACAAAGCAAGTACTTTGCTCCTCCTCCTCAGGACTTCTGTCACTTGCAATAAGAAGCATTGGAATGAAAACAGGTACATTTGACTATTTTGGCCTCACTCCTTTTCCTCTGTGAGTTCGTTGACTACCTTTGGCATTAATATCTCAGTGGATAATTTTGAAGCTAATCTGTTTTTATAAAATAGAAGTTAGATAACCTGTCATCTGTATCTATAGGAGTTTTAATATTCATTGACGCATTTGGATCTGCAGGTTTTCTGTTTAAGGAAATGTTTTAAATCTACCTCATTTAACACTTAAGTTCAAGATACATCTGTATCTATAGGAGTTTTAATATTCATTGACACATTTGGATCTGCAGGTTTTCTGTTTAAGGAAATGTTTCCTTTATTAAATTGTGGGTATTTGATTCTGCTCTATTTGTCTTATTTGTTCCATCAAATATACCATTAATCTGTAGTTTGGACCTCTCTTTTCTGTTATCTACTTGTAGCATTGCCCTTTTTGGGATTTTATTTTTCCTTTTCCTCTTGGTTTTGGGTGAGTTCCTCAAAACTGTTCCCCACATTGCTAATGTGATTTTTTTGTACTGCCGATTCTATACTTTTCAAGCATTAAAAAAACCTTTTTACATGTTTAGTAGTAGCATTATCTGCTGATCTCCTCTAGTTCCCTTCTTAGAACTCCCTCGCAGCAGCTGCCTTTTGATCCCCCTGTGTTGGCTTTTGTTTTAATGTTGTTGACAAGATAAGACAAATGTCTAAAAGCTATATCTGTTCCCTGCTGTAAATCTTTTTAAAAATAATGCTCCTATTGCTTCGTAAGTATTATACCATCTGTCTGTGGTCTCTGTTTACGATCTTTTCGTGGGTCTCTTGTCATTTTTTCATCTTTGAACAATAAAGCTCCTATCTGTGCCTGGAATTTGTTCTGCAAACTGAATGAATAGATTCTTCTAAATCATCTTTTAAGCTCTTAAGGTTTCGGGTGGCCCCAGAGAGAACTACAAGGTAAGAAGGGCAAGTTCATAAATGTGCAGTGTCTCTTCCAGATAAAGCCGCTGAGTGGATGCCTGGTGGTCAAATGGTCCTGTTCCTGGCCTACCACATGTGGATGAGCCATAGTGTTCAGTCTTACAGTGGGGCGCTTGCTGCCGTCTTTGGCCCATGGTTTGGTGCAAATGCCCTTGCCTGGGCTACCCATGAACTTGACCTTCAGATTCCCCATTGCTCTTTCTGGCACTGCTACCCTCCACGTTAAGAAGCAACCTCCCTCCCACACCCCCAAACTACCAGCACTAATATCATACTTGACACACAGAACTCTTTAGTGTTTGTCAAATTTTTAGGTGTTACTTATTAACCACACATAACATCTACCTCACACTTTACCTTGATATGTTAACCCGATGCTCTTTCCTGTGTCTGGAATATATTGATGTATTTTCTTTTTTCTTTTAAGAAGCAACCTCCCTCCCACACCCCCAAACTACCAGCACTAATATCATACTTGACACACAGAACTCTTTAGTGTTTGTCAAATTTTTAGGTGTTACTTATTAACCACACATAACATCTACCTCACACTTTACCTTGATATGTTAACCCGATGCTCTTTCCTGTGTCTGGAATATATTGATGTATTTTCTTTTTTCTTTTATTTTAAAATA
>NW_005356300.1:184028-199672 GCF_000412655.1 Myotis brandtii
GCTCTCTGTGCTGTGTACCTCGTCTGTGACAGCCCTGGCTTAAACCATGCAGCAGCCACTGGCAACACACTGTCTCCACCCCTCACAGGTACATGGTGTCTGCCACCATCCCCTCCAGTTCCTGGCGCCTCAAAAACAAGCCCTATTCTCGTTCACTGGAAGAGGCCTTTAACTTGAAAAGGAAGACAATGTACTTTCCTGTGTCCTGGTTGCTATAAATCACACTGCAGAGCGAGGTGCCTGACTTCCTTTCCTGACAGAAATGGAAAATTAAATATCTCTCTCTGCTAGGTATGCTTTATTTTCAATATTTCAGCCAAATGTCAATGAGACCAGAGAATTTTTTTTCCTGTAAGAAAATTCTGTCTAATGGGTTTTGGAGGGAAGATTGAGATCAGGCCTGAGCTCATTACACTCCAGCTGCCAGAGAACTGAGCGGTACACTGGGGAGTGATCAAAGGAAGGGACTGAATGCATTTATGCCTTCAGATGCAGGAAGTACCTCCAGTAAACCAAAGAAGTTACTCTCTTTGTGTATGCTTTTTCCCTTTCTTCTTTGTGGATTTATTGAGGTCTAATTATTGTACATGTGTAATTTGACAAATTATGTATGTATCTGTGAAACCAGCACCATGATCAAATAATGTAGATCGATATGCAGAGACCCTGTGAGTTTATATGCCCTCAGGATCCAGGGTTCTACACTCATAAGAGTTAATAAATTTTGTCAATTTTTACCTGCTGCAGTCATTGTTTTTGCCACTTGGCCTTCAAGCTCTTCTCAGGTTTCATCGTCTCTGTCACCGGAACTGCCAACATTGGGGTGATTTCTGTTTCCTCTTGAAACAGAAACATTGCCTGTGTGGGGGGTTGAGGGGGTTCATCCACTGTGGTCCTGCATGTTTTCCAATGGCACCCCAGGCCTCGGAGCCGCCAAGTCTTCTCACAAACCCTGGGGATCCCCTTTCCCACGTTCTAACCACAACTCTAATCGTGGAGATGTAGTATTCCTACCACTTCTCTCCACTGGATCCTCGCCATGGCTTCCTGCCCTTGGCACATGCTGACGATGAATTCTGCCTTCCTCTCCATCACAGTCTCTTCACTGACTGGCCAGCGGTAGCTGTAGGCTCTTCAGGCTTCAGCCAGCATGTTTCTAGAGGCGATCTTGCTTTAGCATAAGGTTTCCCAGCCTTCAATGAGCATGAAGGTTGTGAGTGTTGTATGCTTGAAAGGCAAAGGGAAAAAATTACCATTTTGGGGTGATATTGAGTAATCACATAGGTTTCATCTGAGTGCAGAATTGAAAGCCTCCTGATTCAGAATGGGAAGTTGTCACTCAGTTTTCCCACCTCACAGCAAAAGTAAGTTTGTAGGCATGAGTGTGTGCATGTGCATGTGTGTGCAGGGGCAGGTGTGGGAGGGTGGGGAGTGGGCTACCTGCTTTTCAGCCCTCTCCCCTCACTCCCTCACCAACTCAGGGCCTCGGCCTAAAGTGGACACAAGGCGAGAAAGGTGGAGAGCATGCTGAGCCGCCCCATCTGTTTAAACCACCCACAACTAGCAGTACTTTCCACATTTATGAGCGTCCAGCCTTTCCTTTCAACATCACAAACATTTGGCTTATCATCCATTATGATTTCATGGAACCACCCTCATATATTTGGGCGCGTGACTGTACTTCCTGGAAGGAACGTACGTTATGAAACTCTAAGTCCTCTTTATTTCCTTGCATCTGGATGGCAAATGCTAGCGGTCAGCCAAGTTGGAAGATGTTACAAAGAGTCAGAAAAGCCTGGGGAGGCAGTTTGGAGCTGCTTCCCTTCACAGATGTACCAGCCAAGGCCCAGAGAAGTGAAGCCTTTGCCAGGGTTGCACAACTATGAATGGTGCGTCCAAGATGAGACCCCGGGAAGACGGTGCAGATTTTCTGACTTCCAGATCAGAGCATTGACCCTGACCTTAAAATTCCCGCCACAGAATGAGTGAGTCACATTTCCATTTGAAAATCCCAAATAAAGGTAAATGTCAGTTGTTTCTCAGAGTTTAGCAACACTGGTGTATGCAAATTGCATGCCTCTATTCAGAAGATACGGCACGTCTGGATTCATCTTCTCTGTTGTTACTTTAAGTAGAAATGACTAATCATGTATTTCCCTAACTGAAGCATACTGAAGTGAAAATAAAATCACTGCCCCAGAGCTCTTGCTGACACTAATGTATGCATGTTTGTCTTTGCCTTCACAGTCTACTAGACAGTCATGTCTGTGAGGCGCTTCTAAACGCGCTTTCACAGTTAGATGTGACTGGTGGTTTTTTAGAGTCCAAGGTGACAGTTCATGAACTAGATTTAGAATGGCTGATTTGGCCAATGTCAGGACCAGGCTCTCTGGGCACCAAGTAGGTACTAAAGAGAGAGAGAGAGAGAGAGAGAGAGAGAGATGACTTCCTGGCTCTGAATCTCCTGCTGTTTCAGAGGTTATATTTATTTGAATTCACTTATGATAAAGGCTCTATGGCCCAATGAATATGAACACAGTGCTGAAGTCAGAAAGTCAGACTGAGTTCTAAGCCTACCTCTTCCCTTGCTTTGAGGCCTCGACACATTACTTATCCTCTTGGGAGCCTCATTTTCCTCACCTGTAAAATGGGGCATTTCAGACAGCTAGTCCTCCATCAGAGGAGCAGAACCATCGGATTGGCCTATTCATTTGTGGGAGCTTGTTAAGCAGTCTCTGCTGGCTCTTGCCTTCCTGTCGGATGCTGGCACTCGAGGTCTGCCGGGTAGATGGATGTGAGGTGGAGAAGAGGAAGGACAGATTGAAACCCACAGACATGAACAGGAGCCATCAGGACCAACCTGAACCCATGTCAGTTCTCACTGCCTCCAGTTTCAATGAAGTGGGTGTCCTGCCAGAGAAGCTGGAACCTTTCATCCCACCATTCAACACACACCTGGCCCAAAGAGGAGGTGGAGCCATCAAGGTGAATCGCAGACCGATGTCAAAGTGTGGGAGCATAAAAACAAACTGTAGCCACTTCACTTTGCCCTGCAGCCTACCTTAACCAGAAACACCACAAAGGAGACGGGGATGCAGCTCAGCCTAGCTAGGCAGGCACGTCATTATGAGGATTCAATACGTGTGAGGACCTGGGACACAGTGATTATGACAAGGAGGACCTGTGGTTCCCACTATGAACAGTAGTCTATTTTAGGTATCATGGAGGCCAGAAATATGTCCTCCCGTCCTGGCCTCACGTTCCTTATTTTCTACCATCAGGAAGGAAACATGCAAATGAGATGCTGTAATGGAAACAATCCTCCACTATTACAGTATCTCAGGAATGTGTCTCTTCTGAATGAGCCAGTCAGGGGCAGGAGAGAGGCTTGCCCTTTAAGAACTGAAACCCTAAAAAAAAAAAAAAAAGAACTGAAACCCTTTCTTTAATCATTTTCAATGAACATCTTTGACAAATACATTTTACATTTCTGACATCTTATGTAGCACGAAGGAACCACTTCAGCTCTCCTTTATGACTCAGAGTCATCACTGGGGGGCCAATGGTTGTCTTGCTCTGTAATGGGACCGGCTGTATTTGGGGCCATTCAGGCCCACGAGAAGGTTAAATGGCCCGTGATTGATATTGTTCTCTCTTGCTCTCAGCATGACACTTCTCACTATTTTCACTCTTTTTGCCTCTGGCGGTATCTCTCTCCTTCTAATTTGCTGCCTCCAATCTGCTAGAGATTGAGAAGCCAGATAACCACGCTTGTTGAAATCATGTGCTAAACCCAATGAGATAAGTTTTGACGAGAACATGAGAAGCTTGTTTTGTTGCATTTGTCGTCCCTTTCTTAGGAGTCCCGTGACTTTAGTGCCCCCATAAGCAGGGTGTGCAGTTTGCTAAGACAACAGTATACATTCCAGCAAGTGAGGCCATGGGGTGCCCTGGCCCTTTCGCCAAAGCCCTGGTGGAGAGAAGCAGGAGGAGGAGGGAGGGATCACACGGCATGACGTGGGCGAGATGTGGGTCCACAAGGACCTTTCTGTGGCCGTTGGGACCATGGTCACTCCAGCTACAGTGATGTAGTCTCAGCAAGGTGCCATCTCACCCATGACATTTATGTTAGGAATTTGAGATTAACTTTCTATTTTGTTCTTACTTCATTTCTAAATTTTATCATTGTAAAGACCTATAATCATGGGAACTTTATATGTAGGTCTATGTAGTGTGCGTAATTGCAGTAAGCATCCATGTGCGTGGGGAAACATTTTCTTTTGACAAGTGACAATAACTTCCTACTAAGCTGCAGCTTTATCTGTCAAATCATTCTAATATTAGTGTCCTGCTTGCATTAAGGAGAAATCTTTCACTCTGCCGATCTCCGGGCTACTTTACCCTTCAGTCTTCCCGTTGGCAGTACTTTCCTTTGCTTTGGGACACAGTGTAGCATTCTAGCCAGGTAGCAGGCTCTGGCATAGGCAGCATGGGTTGCAACCTCAGCTGTGCCCAATTACTAGTTGTATGACCTAGAGCAGTGGTCGGCAAACTGGCCCCTTGAGTGTGGCTCTTCCACAAAATACCACGTGCGGGCGCGCACGTACAGTGCGATTGAAACTTCATGGCCCATGCCACGGGGCCAAAGAGCAGCATGTGGATCACGAGCCGTGGTTTGCTGACCACTGACCTAGAGCAAGTTAACTTCTCTGTGCCTCAGTTTCCTCATCCATTAAACAGAGTGATAAACTCTCTAGGGTTGCTGTAAGGAAGAGATGAGGTGACGCATTCAAAATGTAAAAAAACAGTGCCTGGCAGAAAATGAGTGCTTCTTGCATGTTGGCTATTGATAGTCTGGCTTTTCTGACACTTCTGAACCTCAAAGCATAATATGATGCTGAAATGAAAGGAAAGGAAGAAGAGCCAGACCATGGAAGTGAGTACTGGCATTACATGAAGTGTCACTATAAGTGAAATCTATTTCATTATATGTGTTTTTAATTCATTTCAAAAGAGGATGGCCATCCTCATCCGTGTTTGGCAGAAGGCCTGTGTTTGGGGATGAAGACAACAGCTTGTGAGCGCTCGCATGTGTACAATGCTTTTAGGATTAAAAAGCGAGCTTAGTCATCAGTTCAAAAATTGTTCAAAGTGAAATTATATGTGCATGACAAACAACACAGCATCTGCCAGTTGGAGGCACGTTTGCCTGGCAGAAAGGGGAGCATTCCTGGAGCCAACAAGGTCCCACCACGGAAGAGCATTTCTCCAGTTTGTCTTTTCAGCTCCAGCGTAAGTCCTGGGACAGAAGAAGGAACTCAGTGGCATATAAGGAACAGGTGAATGAGTGAGTGAATGATCACACAGAGGAAAGAACACATAGGAGCTGTCGCCAGAGAGTGAGACTGCGTCTTTAAAAGTATATTTTAAAAGGATAACAAAAATAGAGAAGACAACAGCGTGCGAGCGCACTGTTTTGGTGGAAATCTGTGTTATTTCCAAGCTGCCTGTGAAAACTGGTCCAACCCTGTGGCTCTCACTTTGGTTGGCCCTCCAGGGTAAGTTTGAGGTCTGGGGTGGTGAAAACGGTGGTGTGACTGTGTGTAAGAGGTGTGTGTATGTGTGTGTGCATGTGTATGCATGCACCTTTAAAGTGGTGTAGCCTGGATGTCTGGACCTCTTCCACTTGACTTCATGTTACAAAAGCAAAGTTAAAGGTCCTTCATTACCAGTCAATCACAGCCAATAGAATCTCCTAATTGCCCCCTTGAAACTCAGTTCAATCTTTCTGTAACCAAGACTGTTCTCTGGTCCTTTAACTGTGAAGGGGTGACAGCGGGTTCTGATTTGCTCTTCTGTATGACGACTCACTTCTTACCCTCATTAGAGTTGAAACATAAAAAAGGGGAGGATCCTAGCTCCCTAACCTTACTTTCCCTCCCCCTCTTCCCTTCATGTGGGATGTCAGGGCTGGCTCACCAGAAGCTGCTGCACGTATTTTTTTAAAAAAAATATATTTTATTGATTTTTTACAGAGAGGAAGGGAGAGGGATAGAGAGTTAGAAACATCGATGAGAGAGAAACATCGATCAGCTGCCTCCTGCACATTCCCAACTGGGGATGTGCCCGCAACCAAGGTACATGCCCTTGACTGGAATCGAACCTGGGACCCTTCAGTCTGAAGGCCAACGCTCTATCCACTGAGCCAAACCGGTTAGGGCTGCTGCACGTGTTTTGCGAGAGCCACCGCCACCTGGTTCTTGGCTTGGGGTCTATCAGAGCTCCCCTGAGCCTGGCTTCTGCTCCTGTAAACCACAGAACACCAGGTAAAGAGAGTTCCCAACGGACATAGGTGCTGGGTATCCCTCACCTCAAGTTCTTCCACCTCTTACGCACCGCCAGCCCCTTTGGAGATTTGCTTCAAAGGTCACGTCTCACTGAGCTGCTCTTTGTGCCTGCAGTGGCGCCGATCCCTGGCCAGCTCCCACCTCCTGCTCCACATCCTGTCTGAGCAATAGCCAAGCCTCAGCAAACACCAGCCCAGGGACCTGGTGTGAGCCTCCCTCCCGGTGCGGACGTGGGTGGACTCATGGAATAAAGAAGGTGAAGGGGGAAGTCCTGCGTTTGAAACCCAGCTCCAACTCTCTCTAGCTTCCTATGGTGTATTAATCACATAATTTTTTGTGTGTATTATGATGTTTTGACATTTTTTTATCTTAAGCATTTTTCTGGTTGGGGAGAAGACTGCCTCTCCCTCCTGGCTAGGCCAGTTTTTGGAGGGAGCACAGGACTGGGCCAAGAGTATGCCTTTGAGATGTAAACTAACTAATCTAGAGCCAAGTTCCTCTATCAGGGTCCAACTTTTAATAAGTTCTGGAGCATCGACCCTGCTGGGAGGATCTCTTTAAAATGCAAAAACCTTACTAGGCCATAAAAAGAATGGAATCTTACCATTTGCCACAGCATGGATGGACCTAGAGGGCATTATGCTAAGTGAAATAAGTCAGTCAGAGAAAGACACATACCATAAGATTTCACTTATATGTGGAATCTAAAGAAAAAAAATGAACAAACAAAATAGAAACAGACTCATAGGTATGAAGGACAGACTGATGGTTGTCAGATGGGAGGGAGGTGGGGACTGGGTGAAAAGGGGAAAGGGATTAAGAATTGGTAGTTACATGCCCTTACATGCCCGGTGTGGCTCAATTGATTGGGCATTGTCCGATGTACCCAAAGGTTGCTGATTCGATTCCTGGTCAGGGTGCATGTCCAGGCTACAGGCTCGATCTGCTGATTGATGTTTCCCTCTCACATTGATGTTTCTCTCTCCCGCTCCTTTCCTCTCTCTCTAAAAAGAAGTAAAACATCTTTAAAATAAGAATTGGTAGTTACAAAATAGTCATGGGGATGTAAATGACGGCATAGGGAAATGACAGCATTAGGGGGAACACTTTGTATATGATATGATTTTTGAATCACTGTGCTGTACACTTGAAACTAATACAAAGTAATATTGAATGTAAACTTTAATAAAAACATGAGAACCTATCATTACCGGTCTTGAAACTTTATTCAGACCTTTTAGGCAATAGCGACTGTCCTACTCACTGAGATTCCTTGTACACATTTCAGGAGGTACACAAGGCCCCCCATGATTCCTGTGATTGTCATGGGAGCACACACAGGTGTCTGTCTGTCTGCTTTGTCTCACACGCCAAATCTACCCATTCCTGCTCTTCTCACCACCTACTCTTTTCTTTCCTATTCTCTGGAAGAAGTAAAATGTGTCACTCATAAAAGCCTTAAGTAAATAAAGATTATAATCCAGAGAAGTAAAAAAGAAAAGCCAGAGCAGAGTGGAGGATAAATGGAAGCCATTAAGTGACAGAGAAAATAAGAAAGGAGGAGACACAGGGAAAGGCAGTCATGTAGGGAAATCAGCATGAATTGTTCCAGCATGAAATGAAAGCTGATTAACACACATTTTGTAACATCATACTCTCTCCTCTGACATTAGCCTGCCAGGTGATATATTAGTCAGCTCAGGCTAGACATTTTAATGATATCAAGCCTTCCACTCCGTAACACAGGATGGCTTTCCATTTATCTGTGTCTTCTTTCATTTCTTGCATCAATTTTATGTAGTTTTCAGCGTACAAGTCTTTTGTCTGCTTGGTTAAGTTTATTCTTTTTGATGCTATTGTAAATGAGATTGTTTTCCTAATTTCCTTTTTGGATAATTTATTATTAGTGTAAAATATGAAATTGATTCTTGAGTTTCTATCCTATGTTGAGTTTGTATCCTGTGACTTTATTGAATTTGTTGATTAGTGTTTGGTGTGTGTGGAGCCTTCAGGGTTTTCTCCTCAGACTTTCCTCCTTGGTGGCCAGTGTTTCCATCCCTCCACTTCCGAGGGAGGAAGAATTGCCGATTCCATTGCTCAGAGTCTGGAACCAGCTGGACTTCTACCAAGTGTCCTCTTTTCCCTGCCTACAGTCCAATATCCACATGACAGCGAGAGTAAATGCTCCTAAAAGAGAAATCAAATCAGCTCTCTCTCTTTCTTGCTTAATACTCTCCAATGGCATCCCAGTGTCCTTAGAATAAGTTCTGAAGCCTTTTCCATGTTCATAATGGCCTTGCCAGCCCCCCAGGATCTGGCTTTGACCCCTTCTCCAACATCACTCTTGGAACTCTTCTTCTCATTCTCTTCCTGAGTATGTGCTAAAGTCTTCCTTGCCTCAGAACCTTTGCATATGATATTTCTGCTCTAATGTATCTCTTCTGGCTCCTCACACAATTATGTCTTCTCATTCATCAGCTCTAGATCCAATATCTCCTTGGAAAGTCCTCCATGAACACTCCAAGCCACTCCAGCACCCTCATCAGTTACTGAGCAGCATAGTGCCATGTTAACGTTTAAAAAACAATTTCCCATTTTAATTATTTCTTATTAGCTTACTTGATCATAGTCTGTTTCTCCCATAATAATGTAAACTTCGTGGGAATAATAACTTTTTTGTGTCCTGTTGATCCCCAATGCCTAGAACACTGCCCAACATATATTGGATGCTTAGTAAATACTTGATAAACATGTGGAGAACAGTATGGAGTTTCCTCAAAAAACTAAAAATGGAACTCCCATTTGACCCAGTGATCCCACTTCTAGGAATATACCCCAAGAAACTAGAAACATCAATCAGAAAGGATATATACACCCCTATGTTCACAGCAGCACAATTTACAATAGATAAGATTTGGAAACAGCCTAAGTGCCCATTAGCAGATGAGTGGATTAAAAAACTGTGGTACATCTACACAATGGAATACTACGCTGCTGTAGAAAGGAAGGAACTCATACCATTCACAACAATATGGATGGAACTGGAGAGCATTATGCTAAGTGAAATAAGCCAGTCAAAGAAAGATAAATATCACATGATCTCACTCATTTATGAAATATGATGAACAACATAGACTGATGAACAAAAATAGAAGACAGAAAAGCATCGAACAGACCCTCAAACCTCAGAGGGAAGGCAGGGGAGGGTGGGGGGAGGGGGAGAGATCAACCAAAGAACTTGTATGCATGCATATAAGCATAACCAATGGACACAGACACTAGGGGGGTGAGGGCACAAGCTGGGAGGTTGCAGGGGGGATGGGGAGATAAGGACACATATGTAATACTTCAATCAAAAAAGAATAAAAGAGATTACAACAGAAAAAAAACACACCTGATAAATTAAAATATTAGACCAGGGTTACTACCAGGAAGAGTCACTATGAGTTGAAGGCTGAGCATCCATGAGCTGTCTCTTCTGGTGGAAGCAGACAGGGCAAGACAGACTGATAAAACCTCTCTTTCTTATTCTGCACCTATGATTGAGTGAATGGTTTGAGCCTGCTTTGAAGACTTATTCATATTAAATTCAGGGAGGATGGAAGCAAGAGGCTTATGCTGCATTTCCTATTCAGTTTTGCCAAAAAGCCCTACGGAGGCATACAAGGTGCTTGCCTGGTATTTAGTAGTAATTTCTTTAATTGTTATTCTTCTGTTGTTCCTAATGTATAGTTCCCTCAGTAATATCTGGGCATTTATGGGCCTTAGATGCAATAATATCATATTAACAAAACCCTACCATGAATCCATATGTATTAGTGCCTGACCTGGAGCCAGATTGGTAAATGTACACGTGTTTGGGGCCAAAGCAATATGTGAGGAGAGCAAAGCTCTGGACCCAGTTCTGGGAGCCAGCTCTGGCTGGGCTCAGGCCGTGGCAGCCGGCCCCAATGTGGGATTTAGCAGGAGGGAGGAATGACTGGGGCCAGAGAAGGAGTGTCCTGGCGCTCGCACTGGCTCCTGGTTTGGGCTCAGGATGCAGAGATTTTTTTCATGGAAGAAAAGGAGGTGGTTTCATTATTCTTAAATCACAGAGTGCATTGGTGGTGGTGCGGGGGAGGGAGGGGGATGGGGGGAGGTCTCTTACTAGAAGGAAGGGCGGGGAAGGCTCCCTTTAAAGCAGAAGTTTTAGTAACAGATTGTGTGCTTGTGACTCCCTGTCCTATAATTGACTCTATGAGTGATGAGGGCCTCTTATGTTTCTAAAGAGAGATCAAGAAGTCAGGACAAGAGATGAAAGGAAGGACCCAGTGTTCTGTCCCTAGACTAGTGAGTTAACTAAGGCTGGAAGGATGAACAGTTGTAGGAAAGACAAAGTGTCAGGCAAGAGTTCTGACACGAGGCCTGGCACTGTGATGGCTGCTGGATAAAGTGATGGGGAAAAGCTACATGACCTCGGCCTTTCGGGAACTACCTTCTATCAAGGGAGGAGGTAGCATTAATCAAATAATTACCAAAGCAATTTTGAAAATTATAATGTTGACAAATGGTATAAAGAAGGAAACCTATAATTTGGAGATTTCCCTGTTAAATCGGGGGAGGCATCATTGCGCTAAGCTATGAAGAATGGATTTGAGTAAATCTGGAGTGGGGAGCACTTTAGGCAGAAGAAATAACATGTGCAAAGGGACTGTGGTAGCAGAGGCAGAGCAATGGGATAGACTGTGAGGTGTCTCAGAGTTCAAGTGCATATTAGGAGGGTGATTCGAGATGAAAAGAGACAGGATATATTAGTTATGTATTGTTCCATAAGTCACTACCCTAAACCGAATGGCTTAAATCAACACTTACCATCACATGATTTCTGTGGGTCAAGAATCTGAGCACTGCTTAGCTGGGTGCCCCTGTCACAGGGTCTTCTACAGGCTGTGGTTAAGGTGTTGGCCAGAGCCTCAGTCTTCTCAAGGCTTGAGTGGGGAGAATCCATTTCCGAGCTCACACACACAATTATTGGCAGGCCTCAGCTTCCCACTGGCCATTGGCCAGAGACATCAGCAACTTGCCACATGGGTCTTCCCATAGGCTATTTACAAGATGGCAACTGACTTCTGAGAGAGAGAGAGAGAGAGAGAGAGAGAGAGAGAGAGAGATGCCAGAGCCTTTTGCCTCAGTCTACTTGCTAGAAGGAAGTCTCCAAGTCCAGTCCATACCCTATGGGAGGGGATTTTACAGGATGTGAACACTGGGAGGTGAGACCATGGAGGGTCAACTTGGAGACCGCCTGCCACACTCAGGACATGAAAGGCCTTAGGGAGTTTAGACTTCATTCAAAAAGCAATGGACGACGATTAAGTAGTTGTAAGTAACCAGATAGCGTGATTGTATACATTTTTGAAGAAATAGACTTTGTTTTTGCTGATCAAGACCATTGTAATCTTTTCAAATTTTCTTTGTTCTGTAGATATTTTACAATTTTGGTTTTACTTTTTTTCTCTTTGGCACAGAGTTGTTTAAGAGAGTTCAAATTTCTAGGCAGTAGGGCTTTTTTTTGTCTTTTGCTTCATTGTTAATTTATATGTTTATTGCTTCATGTTCAGGAAAATTGCTCTTGTTATTTCTACTCTTTGAAGTGTTCTGGGGCCACTTGAAAAGACCTTTTCCCTTCTGCTCTCACCTATTCTTCTATATTATGTGCATCTTGTTGATCTTGTGGTTTGGGGTGTCTCTATCACCACACGGGTTTGTTCTACTTCATTTATGAAGCACCAAGAAAGGTGTAGGAAAATCTCCCTTTGCCATACAAATACTGATGCTTTGTTGTTTGATGTCGAGCAACTCATAAGGGATATTCATTGCTTTATAAACTCTCTCCTGATGGTTACAAAGAACCCTTCCTTTTCTAATGTAATAATTTTTTTTCACATTTATGTATTTATACACCTGTTTGTTATATCATTGACGATGCATCTATTCTCAGTGTTTTAGGCCATTTTGTTTTAGATTTTTCTTTTGGGTTTTGCTTTTTGGTACAGTCTGCTAATATTTAATAAAATAAAAGATTTTAAAAGGTGAGTGTATTTGATTTGAATTTATTGATAAGACAAATCACCTTATTTTTGTCATCTTGGGGTGTTGTTTTTTTTAATCCTTTCTATTCTTAATGCTTCAAAAAAAATCCCTTTTACTTTTAGTATTTGTTTTCTTTGCTTTAACTATCTTTCCCTTCTGGTCATCTGGAAGGTTATAAACACTTTCAAGGTTTTTTTTTGTAGTGGCTATCTTTAAACGTTTCTTGAGTTTTCACCTTTAAACTGCACCATATGGTCCCCACTACATAAGATAAGGAACTTAGTACACCTTAGTATACTTCCCCCTTCTCCTCCACCCCCCTCCACCCTGATTCTCCTAACACCTGATTGGGTTTGGTATATTATTTTTCATGATTTTTCCAGTGAATAACCTGATAAAGGAAATAACATTTGTAACCTTATTATTTTATGTGTCAACTCTGTATAACATTTTTGGACACTCCTCCTTAGCCTACTGTGAAGGACAAGGAAGCCAGCCATATATATGACCCCACTTTCTTCCTATGTTTCAATCATGAGCATGGTTAACTCCATTACCGTATCTTTTCCATAGATACTTAGCTTTAGTTTCACATTGTAATTGATGCCCAAACCAATCCTTTTACGTTGGGACTACATTCAACTCATGATGAGCTGGACGTTGTCTCCCAGTTTCACTGTTTCTTTTAGGAAATGCTCCAGGACCAATACACCCTGAGTTTTTAAAGATTCACAAATATTCTTGTGGCCTTTACATCTGAATTTCAGTTACTACCCCCCTATGCACACCACCCCAAGAACTTTGCAGACATTGTTTCACAATTTTGTAGCTTTAAATGTTGATGTAGATGTCTTAGCACATGACTAATTTTGACTTAATCCTCGTATATAATTTGATCTTCTTTTTTTGTGTGTGTATAGGGGTGTGTAATAGGTACCCTCTAAGACAGCGGTTCTCAACCTGTGGGTCGAGACGTCGTATATGATTTGATCTTTTTTTTTTGTGTGTGTGTATAGGGGTGTGTAGTAGGTACCCTCTAAGCCAGCGGTTCTCAACCTGGGGGTCGAACGACCCTTTCACAGGGGTCGCCTAAGACCATCGGAAAACACATATATAACTACATATTGTTTTTGTGATTAATCATTATGCTTTAATTATGTTCAATTTGTAACAATGAAATTGGGGGTCACCACAACATGAGGAACTAACTGTATTAAAGGGTCACGGCATTAGGAAGGTTGAGAACCGTGCTCTAAGATGACCCACAGTGATCTCTTCCTCTTAGTATTCAGTCCCTTGTCAAGTCCCCAGCCCTTGGGTTGAGCTGTACCAGTGATTTGCTTCCAGCAAGTAGGATATGGCAAAGTGGTGGGATGTCACTTCCAACATCACGTTACAAGAAAACTGTGACTTCTGCCTTTCTCATCCTCCCTAGCTCCCTCGCTGACTCATGCTGAGTAGGGTTGCCAGATTTAGGAAGTAAATATACAGGATTCTTAGATAAATTTGAATTTCAGAAAAGTAACAAATCATCTTTTACTATATCTCATTCAATATTTGGGACACACACTAAAAAATTATTCATCATTAATCTGAAAGTCAAACCATTGGATATCCTCTACTGTACCTGGCAATTCGAGCCCGGGTAAGTCCGCTCTCACACCCTGAGCTGCTTAATGAGAATGTCACGTGGCAAGGATGTGAGGATGGCCTCCAGCCAACACCGGACAAGAACTGAAGCACCCAGTCCAACAGTCCATGAGGAACTGAATTCTGCCAAGAACCATGTGAGTGAGCTTGGAGGTGAACCCTTCACCAGCCCAGCCTTGAAATGAGTGCAGCTCTGACCTACCCGTAGCTGCTGCCTCATTAGGGACCCAGAGCCAGAGGCACCAGCTAATCCACACTTGGATACCTGACCTGCCGAAACTATACAGTAAGAGATGTCTGGCTTTTTAAAGGGTCTGAGTCTGGGGGTAATGTGTCATCAAGCATCAATAGCGTTAAAGAGGAAACCACAAGCCCAAAATGGCATCACTCATGCTAAAAAGCCCATGATACCCAACCTAGATTTTATTCCTGATCTAATTGCAATTTCAGCCTCCCCCAGAAATTTAATCCTAGTCAAAGGGTTTGGAATTGTGTGGTCAGGCTCCAGTAAGGTAATCTGTCCCATGGGCCTTCTCCATCCTCCACTCCCCCATAGAAAGAAGAGGCAATCTGTATGATAAAAACCTTAGTTTCCTCCCCACTCCCCTCAAATATCCCAGCCGCAAAATAACCCTTTCTTTTCTTTGTTAATGGCTCCCTTGCCCCACCCTTTTTCCTGCAAAACCCTGCCATTCTGTGCAGCCCCTGGGAGCCCCCTACCCATGGGATGCTGTCCAATTCGCTTAATGAAGCCAATTAGATCTTCAAGTTTACTCGGTTGAATTTTGTTTTTTAACAGCAGGTTACATATATCTGTAGTGTATATACTACATGTAACTACTATATAGATAGAATTCTTTCTTAACTAGAATTCTCCCTTAACTTTATTAGGATATTATTTTGTTGCTGGTAGATATTCTTCAGTCTCTTAAGTCTCCCTGGGAGGAATCTGTAGAAGCACGAGAGTTTTCGAATCTTATCTTTGCATAGCTTTCCTGATGTGTTTCATCTGTTTTTCTTTTCCTTTTGCATTCTTTATCCTTTTCAAACTCACTCCCTCCACGTTCTCAATTTCATTTTCCGTATCCCTGACTGTATTTCTGCATTACCTAGTTGTCGTTTTTACTGCTTTTGGAGTTAACCCTCATATCTGAAATGGTTTATATTTCCATTCTTGAGTATTACAAGCACACTTTTCTTTTTTCTTAATTTATTTATTTATTTTATTTCAGAGAAGAAGGGAGAGAAAGAGAGAAAAACAGCAATGATGATGGAGAATCACTGATTGGCTGCCTCTTGCATGCTCCACACTGGGGCTCGAGCCTGACTGGAATCGAACCATGACCTCTTGGTTCATAGGTCAACGCTCAACCACTGAGCCATGTTGGTAGGGCACAGGCACACTTTTCATTCCCCTTCTGTTGTTCTATTATTTCTTTCTTGAGCCCTTATATCTCTTGAGATTTTGTTTCATGTAGAAAATTATATCTGTTATTTCATATAGAACTCTGATCAGAATTTCTGTCTTGTTCTATATTTCCGAGGAGTGTCCCTCACACACATTGGTTTGTTTGTTTC
>NW_005356300.1:200238-259639 GCF_000412655.1 Myotis brandtii
TGTCAGAAAAAAGAAAAACCCTAACTTAACTCTGGTGCTATGTCACATATAGAAATTTTTTAATATTTGCAACCATAGTAAAACAAAGCTTTATATTTTTGATATTTATTTTATATATTTAAATGCCATTTAACAAAGAAAAATCAACCAAAAAAATGAGTTTGCGTGTCACCTCTGACACGCGTGTCATAGGTTCGCCATCACTGCCATAGACACTGGTCACAGGGGAACTCTGAACATCACAGGTGTTTGGGGTGGGGGTGGCCTAGCCTTTCATTCTCTCCAGCAGTTCAGAATGGCAGCTTTATATATGCTTCCCAGCTTTTGGTATCTCCTCCGTGATAGCTGACTTTTTACAGGGGTGGCAGGTGTACATCATTTCACAGTCAGCCCCACTATTCCGGAGTGCCAACCTTCAGAGAAACTGCCTCAGCTGTCCTACACCCTAAACTTATGATTCTAAACTACGGGTCCAAGTTCTGTCATCTTGTGAATTCTGTGCTCTGGCTCCAGCCAAAAACCTCAGAGGCAGAGGCCTTCCTCGCCTGAGGGTTTTAACCATGTGTGTTAGTCTTTCCATAGTTTGATATTATGAGCATGTCTTAGTTTCATCAAATATGCAATTGTTTTCTGTTTCTTATTCTCTTTGTTGGTTTCAGGCAGCTTCAAGGAGAAAAGAGGAGCAGAGATTCTTTTACCTGACTATAAGAAAAATACATACTTATTATAAAAAATGTAAACTATGTAAAAATACTAGAGGCCCGATGCACGAAATTCATGAAAGGGGCTCAGTCCTCACAGCCGAAGAGGCTTGCCTCGGCCCTCACAGCCCCGGCTTTGTCTGGTTGTCCGGAAGGAAGTCCGGAAGGTCGTTCGGCTGTCCAGTCTAATTAGCATATTATGCTTTTATTATTATAGATAGAGAGAGGAAAGGTAAATGCACAATGAATCTATGCCCATCATATACTATCCCCTTATGTATAACAATAATTATTTTTAACAAAATTCACCATTAATAAACATATACACATATTAAAACCTACCTTGCACCTCCTCCCATGTCAGGACATGCCAACACAGAACACTGTGTGAATGAATACACGCATGTGTCCTCACTTCAATGTTCTGGAAAGGAAGCTTTGACTTCAGCGTCATCACTTGGCATCACTAGAGTAGAGGCCCTGAAAAAATACACTCTCAATGTTGAATCCATTAGCAAAGCCGTTCTCTTCCTTCCCTTCCCCTCCCCTCCCCTTTCCCTTCCCATTTCCCTTCCCATTTCCCTTCCCATTTCCCTTCCCATTTCCCTTCCCATTTCCCTTCCCATTTCCCTTCCCATTTCCCTTCCCATTTCCCTTCCCATTTCCCTTCCCATTTCCCTTCCCATTTCCCTCCCTTTCCCTTCCCTTCCCTTCCCTTCCCATCCCCTGAAGTCAGGACATGAGTCTGGCCATGGATCCTTACAGTATATAGTCATAATGGTGAAGCAAGCCCACCAGCCTCTAATTCCTGCTGAATTTTATGCCACTCTGCTTCCCTCTGGATTTCTTTCAGGGCCCCTGGAACCACCTTGATGTTTGCATGAACTATACTGAGATGCTCTTCCCAGCACTCTTGGGGCATTCCTGGTATGCTTTCTTCAGCCAGGATGGACCACAGTTATCTCTAGTATGAAACTGCAGCAGAAAGAGAGGTCAAGTGGATGCAGTGTGGTGAGTAAGTTTTAACCTGAGGAAAGCAGCATATCCTTTTAGCAGTTAGGGGCTAAAATACGTGATGGAGCCCAGGTTACTCTTCTGGATTATATGCAGTGGGAAAATAATTGTGCATTACCCAGAACTTTCAGTGGACACCCATCTATGTTTTAAATATTAATTAATGCTGAGATGAACATCACTCTTATGAATCAACTAGAGGCCCGGTGCACAACATTCATGCACTGGGGAGGGGGAGTGTCCCTCAGCCTGGCCTGCACCCTCTCGCAGTCCGCGACCCCTCGGGGATGTCTGCCTGCCGGCTTCCCCCGAGGGGTCCTTAGCACTGCTGTGTAGGTGAGAGAGGCTCCAGCCACCTTCACTGTGCTCACCAGCTGTGAGCATGGTTTCTGGTTGAGCGGCACTCTCCCATGGGAGCACACTGACCACCAGGGGGCAGATCCTGTGTTGAGTGTCTGCCCTCTAGTGGTCAGTGAGCGTCATAGCAATGGGTTGTTCTGCCATTCAGTCGATTTGCATATTAGCCTTTTATTATATAGGGCTAGAGGCCCGGTGCACAAAAATTTGTGCCCTTGGGGGGTGGGGGGAGGGGGGTCCCCCAGCCCGACGAAGAGCCCAAATAGGCATCAGCCATAGCTTTAAGTTCAGTGGAATACCTACTGTGTTTCCTGGTGGAGCTATCCCCTCCACACTAGCAACAGTACCTCTAGCTCAGAAGAGCCAAAAGTCATGGAAGCACAATTTCCCCATTTGGGTCCCTGGCAGTGGTGTTTAGAAAAGCCGTTCCTACTCCCACTCTTACAGGACAGCACCCAAACTCTTCAGAGATCACCCTTAAGCTGGTGCATTAGCTCAAGCTTTAAGAGGCTGTTCTAATATTCTATTAGATGAGCCAATTCTGGATGAAGTCGTGTACTATAAGACGAGTGGATCCCAGGATCATGTGCCTGTTATCACAACTCCTTTGACTTAAGGTGTGTCCCTTGGTCTTAGGTGATATTATTCAGAATCCCACATTGGAAAATCAGACTCCATGAGCCCTGGATAGTGATGCTGACTGGGGCACTGTGGTTAGGAAAGCAAACACATACCCAGAATATGTACCGATTCTAATAAGGATAAATCATTGCCTTTTCTAGGAAAGGATGGCTCCAGTGTAATCTACTTGACATGTAGTGGCTGCTGGTCTCCTGAAAACCTCAGGCTCAGGGCTCCTGACAAACCAGGACTAGCAGCAGCAGTAGCTAGGTCAGCCTTGATGATTGGGAGCTCATGCTGTGGTCCATGAACACTCTGCAATATGGACGTGGGGCTCGTTTTGTAGGTATTGGCTGTAATCTGCAAGTCAACACATTCACCTGGCTTGTCAGTGACATGTCAGTGGTAGATGCTTTCTAGTTGTCACAGACATGAGACACAAGGACCCCGGTACTTTGTGCTTGCTCCTATGTTTACCCATATACTCCTACCCTTCTCCAGACACCTCGTTTATGTTTTCCAGTTCCCTGCACCCGAGGCCCCCAGCAATCAGCCAAGACGTTTGCCACCGCCAAGGAATCTGTAAATATCTGTACCCCAGGCCACTTCTCTTTCCACACAAAGTTGATGGCCTGGTGGACTGCTCTAAGCTCTGCCCCTGAGAGGATTTCCCCTACTGCTATTGGAGAGCCTCCTTGTGTGGGGCTGTAGTGTGGCAGCACCTCATTTCTATCCACACCTGCATGTTGAGCTAATTCCTTAATACAACACAATGCAACACGACACAAACAATACAGTAGCTTCACACCAAAGCTTACATTTGTGTAGATATGTTCCAGTAAGTATACTAAAATGCCTAACAAAGTTGTGGCTGTTGGGTCTACCCTTTGGTTATACCTACAGTGTTTTACCATCATCTTTTTTATTTTATTTTTTCCATCACCATTTATCCCCTCTGTGCCCTCTTCCACCCCTCCACAATCACCACACTGTTGTCCATGTCCATGAGTTCTTTCTTTTTGCTCAACCCCTCCCCTGCCCCCTCCCTCGCCAACAGCCTCCCCCACAACACACACAGCAGAGCTGTCTGTCTGCTCTCTATCTATGAGTTTGTCTCTATTTTGCTTGGAAGTTCAGTTTGTTCATTAAATTCCACATATGAGTGAGATCATATGGTACTTGTCTTTCTCTGACTGCTTATTTCACTTAGCATAATGCTCTCCAGGTCTATCCAGGCTGTCGTTATGATCCATCTGGCCTTTACAATAGCCATGCCAGTGAAGTACATGGAGACCTGGGAACCAACACCTCTGCAACCTTTCAGTCTTTTAGTGTAGCACTACTTTTTGCTATCTCAGCTGGGATGTTTTTGCGTGTAATTCACTATCTTGACTGGAATGGCGAACAGTTTCAGGGGCTTCCACTTGGCCCTTCTACCATAACAGCTTTTGCTCTGCAGGTCAGGCACAAATGTGAGATTTCTTCCAGCTGCTAAGTATATTCAACCCAATTAAGCACTCAAAAGCCATGAAAATTATCACAGTGTGGGGTGGCAGACTTGGCATTTATCAAATGGACTTGGATCAACACTCCATTTATCATCTGGTTTTTACACACCCACTCCATGGTTTCTCTGGTAGTTATGTCAGCTCAAACCCGCATCCAACAGCCCTTGAAATAGCTGGGTGATTCCCTGTCTGCAGTGCAGGTCCCTTTGGAGAAAGGTTGGGGAAGTTAGTACCATACATTCTTTCTGAGGTTTTGTACGATTTTCTGCAAGAGGATTAGCGTATCTCTTAGTCACGGTATTCTGGATCTGGAAACTGGCTCAGATCTGAAAATCAGTTGAGGAATTATTATATTCCATTTAGCAGCCAACTTCAGCATTCAGTCATTTACTCTTGGTCTATCTTGATTATATAAGTCAAGCAATACCCTTATTGCCTCCCCACTAGCTGCCCCTAGCAATGCCATGGTCCCTGAGTCTCCTAGCTGCTGTTACAGCATTGCTGTCCATCATGATCATTGAATCCACCTTGCTTCTGATGGTTAAGAGCCACCACCTTGCACCTGCTATTCTGGAATTCAAGTCTGCATCCCCTTCACTAGCACATTCTTTATTCCTTTAATGCAGGCATGTTCCTTTGGGCCCTTCCAGGAAATATAGTCAGCTAGTGAGTTGTCTGGTCTTCCTTAAAAATCCACTCTAACATGCAGGCCACAGAGTCTTTTGACATCTTCCTCAAAATTTTGCAAAGGTACTTCCAATATCTCTGCTTCATTTTCTGCAAAACATCATTGTTTTCAAGTTTCAAGGAGGAATTGTTCCAACAACATATTTTGCCCAGCTCCCAGCATCTTCACCTGATATTCAGTCTACAGTCGTTAGAGGACATGTCTACATCCGTAAACTTTCCACTCGGCCTTCTATTTTAGCTTCTTTGGTCCAACACCCTCCAGAGCCCAGCTAGACGCTCTCAAAGCATTGCAGGACACATTAGCCATGCTCTGCAGCTCCTTTAGAAAGCAATCTCTTTCTTCCCAAAGCAGGAATAGCACTTCCCTGCTTGAGTCATGCTGAATCTTGACACTCATTATTGGTCTTGAAAAAATGAGAGCAAGGAGAGCAGATCCTGAGAAGGGCAAGCTTGCTCTTCTCAGGCAGGCTTCTTAGGAGTCCTCTTTGCTGATCTCAGGCAATGAGGTTGAGCTCCCCTAGCAAGAGGGAGAAGGCCACTTCTGTTGACCCACAGAGTTCAGACGAATCTAAGTTCTCAATAGTCAGCAAAGGAGACATACTGGGCTGTGCTTTCAGCCTCCTTTATAATTTTGCTTCTCTTACAATAAAGTCTCGGGCCTGATTTTCAGCACAGTCTGCCTTCTGCCTGCAGGAGATGAGAGTCGCTTTAAATACTACCATGGATAATTTCTGGCCTTCTCACCATGTCCTTAGCTGGTAATTGGTTGACATGAGTTTGTTAGTTTCTTCCTGTAGAGCTTCTATGGCAGTTGAAAACACCCAACTTTATAATTCTTATCATTACTACTGTCTCCATATCTTTCAAGCACCAGAGCTTTTGAATAAGTATGTACAACCCCTCCTGCCTATTATTCTATCCAAATAAACCCCAGGTGAGAATCTTAGTAAATGTGATTCTACAGCATAATGAAGATTTTGTCCATGTCCCCTTAACATCCCAAATAGACACAAGGTGCCTGGCCAGTGTAGCTCAGTGGTTGAGCATTGTCCCATGCACCAAGAGGTCACCGGTCAGGGCACATCCCCGGGTTGTGGCCTCGATCCCCAGTGGGGGCTGCAGAGGAGGCAGACGATAGATGTTTCTCTCTCATCCTCTCATCAGTGTTTCTATCTCTCTCTCTCCCTTCTTCTCTCTCAAAAAAATCAATAAAAAGATATTTTTTAAAAAAGAAATAGACACAGGATCCTTGGTGTCATATGGTTGATGCAGGACCCAACTTCAGAAATCCCTCCGAAGCATCTGCTTCCTAGTATCACTTCTTTTATCAACCATCTTAGGCTGTGTTTTCTCCAGAAACAGATCTGGAGATAAAAATTTAAGTTCAAGTTTTTCATTAGCGAGGGAGTGAGGAAGGAAGCAGGGAAGGGAAAGAAGCCAAAAGAGGTCATGTTATTGAGCCAGTTGCTTCTACAGACAACTCAGACTACACCCGATAGGAATCTCAAATGGTTTCTCTTTCCAAAGGGCTAGGAGTCTGTACTATTTACCCTCTAACTCCTTCTTACCACTGGATAATGGTTGTCCCTGGTAGCATTCACTGCCCTGCACGTTGTAGGAGCTTTTAAAAAAAGCCCTTGAATCAGGGGTCAGCAAATTCCTGCCTACAAATTAAGTCAAGTCCACCTCCTGTTTTTGTAAATAAAGCTTTATTATATTTTGCCTATGGTTGCAATCCCACTACAAAGAAAGAGGAGAGTAATTGTGAGAGACTATATGTCCTGCACCGCCTAAAATATCTATTACCTGGCCCCTCACAGAAAAATGTTCGCTGCCTCCTACTTTAGTTACCTGTGCTTGCAGGTGGAATGCCACTGGTGTATTCCCAAACCAGGAGTGAATGGGCATAGTGGACATGTATGACAATTTACATAGCTACCCACTTTTTCTAGTTAGTTAGACTATTTCCCAATTTCCACTTTTGTAGAAAATTCTGCAAAAAAACAATCCTGTATGTATGCATATCTTGGCACACTTTTTGCACATTCTTTCCAGTTCTATTTTTACAGCTTTATTAGGGTATAATTGATATACAAAAAATACTTTACATATTTAATGTGTATAATTTGGTTAATTTGGACATACTCATGAATTCATGATACCATCACCACAATCATGGTGATAAATATTTCCATGACTGCCAAGAGGTCCTTGCCCTTTTGTTTTGTTTTTGTGTATGTGTGTGCAGTGAGAACACTTGACAGATCTGCCTTCTTCATAAAAGTTTCAGTGGTCAGTACCACGTTGTTAACTAGGCACAGCATTGTACAGCAGGGCTCCAGAAGTCATTCCTCCTGCATAGCTGTAGCTTCCTACCCATTGAACAACCCCTCGCCATCACCCCTGCCCCCTGGAAATCACCTCTGTACTTTCTGCTCCTATATGCTGGACTATTTTATTTGTCTCATGTAAGTGCCATCTTTCACAGAATAGTTACTTAAAAGTGGAATGTTGGGTTCAAGTACTATGCGTAGTTTTAGATTTGGTAGTAGGCCAAATTAACCTTCAAAATGATACACGTTGACATGCCCCGTGTATGCGGATCCTGTGGCCTCACCAATGCTGGGTGCAAGCTTGGCTCACGGGGCAGAAACTTGGATCGATAAGTCCGTGGCTGGGGAAAGAAAGCTGGGTTGGAGACAGATTTGAAAGCTGTCAGCATACAGATGGTAATTAAAGTAATAGGAGTGTTTGAGACCAGTCAAGGGAAAAAATATGTAAATTGAGAAGTAAAATGTTCAGAGAACACACAAAAAATGAAGCACCTTTAAGGACGCTGACATGTAAGGCAGGAGAGAAACTGAGACAGGAGGTGACCCAGAGATAGGAGGGAGCTGGAGAAGCCAAGGCAAGACGGTATTCCGAGAAGGAAAACGCTGCCATTGCTGGTGAGAATGAAGGCTGTGGAGGCTCAGGTGGATTTACCCACAAGGAGACAGCGGTGCCCTTGGGGAGAACAGCGTTCGTTAAGTGGTGGAGAAAGAAGTGACACAGAGCAGGGAGGGGGTTCAGCTGAAACGCGCTCAGATTTCTAAGACATGTGTCAGTTTGGTGGAAGGGAAGTTAGGGTGGGCTTGGATGAAGAAGACATCAATGGGAAGCCTCTATGAACGAGGTGACTGGGAGGAGTTTTCAAGCACAGTATCACCCGTGTGTCATTCTTCATAATTCATCCAATGTTTAAATGAGAAAGACGCCCACCCCACTCCAACGAGACCCTTGTTTCTGCTCCAAGTAGCAGGAATAGGCCCTTCCAGAGCTTCCCTCTTAGGCCTTCCTATGGAAAGGCCCATTTTTTTCTAGAGGTTGTTTTTCTAGGCATTGTTTGTGCTCCTTCCAGAAATTCTCCTGCATCCGCTGTGGTCAGTGCTGCCGTTGAAACCAAGAGAGTCCTCATTCTCACGGCTGACGGTCTGGCAATAGCGTCTGTCCTGCAGAGGGGCCAGGCCATGGAGGCTCCGCACAATGAAAAGGAAAATCCTCTTTTCCTGTAATCTGTCCCCTCAGTACTTCTCCAGGCCAGTTAGGTCCCATAATTAAACTCTTCAAGGTCTGATCACTGCATTCGTTTATCCAACAGGCGCACGCTAAGTGCCTACTATGTGCATAACCGTTTCCTTGTTTGCCCACAGTGCCCACATGAATGGGTCAGGAGAATTCAGGCATTAGGCCACCTGAGTCCAGCTTCTCTGCTTTTCACGTTCTCAGAATCAACCCACCGTACCATCTGGTCATCAGCCGCTCCGTTGCCACACCTGGCTGTGCGCTCAGGGGCCTGTGCTGTCCTGGCTGTTTCCATTTGACAAGGGCAGAGTAATGTAGCCATATCTCCCCTACGCCATCCAATGCTATAGAGGTTTCACTCGTTTTGAACCTCAAAGGGCAGGGACTGAGGGAGGTTTAGGCTCGGCCACTTCTCTCGCAGAAAGGCCCTTTACTACAAAAGCAAAATGAACCCAATCTCAGGTCCTCATTTAATCAAAATGCACAGACACGTGGATATAGGTCTGCATTTTGTGCAAGTAAACCTCATTCTCGTGTTCTTTTAAGAACCAGGAAGTCACCTGAGTGATAAGGTGTCTTTGCTGCTCCCATCTGGGAGGTCTCGCTTTATCCCTGCTTCCTATGGTGGAGCCCGTGTTTATCAGGGAAGCTGGGCGCTAACTCCCTTTTAAACGGAGGGTGTGCCGGGTCCTGCCTGACACGTGTCCATTTCCTCATCTGATGTTTGTCCTGGATGCCCCCCTCCTGCCCCCCCTTACTCCCTTCACACACTCACACCCTCCTTCCTCCTAATGCCCCAGCTCCTCCTAGTTACCTAGTGGGTGTTTGCTGCCCAGGAGGCAAGGAAGCATCAGACCGTAGTATCTCCAGGTGGCTCTTCTTGCAGCTAATCTGCGGTCTCTCCCCTGATTTTCTAGCCTTTTCCGCCTTATCCAAGCAATCTTTTCTTTCCAATCACCAGAGTTAGAGTCTAGATCTGATTTTAGACTTCAAGGAAGCAGCTCTCCTTCTATCCCAATAGCAAATAAGAGAGAAGAGAAGGGTAGGCCATTTTCCTAAATCTTTACCAGTTTCCCTCTAAGCACTTACATTTTGGAATTGGGTAGCGTATCTTCTAATTGTAGGAGCCTTTTAAGGGCCTGGTGGTGCAAAGTTCTATCTGATGCCCTCCAAGTCAACCCCTCCTCTAGGAAGCCGCCCTCAGCTCCCATTTCCCCCGGGCTCCCAGGATTCCTTGTGCATACCTGAATGGGTGGCTTTATCAGATTGCATTATAATGATTTATGAACTTTTCTGTCTTCCCTCTATGAAGCTTTTCATTCCTTGAGAATAGAAGCCTTTCTTTAAAAATATATATATATTTTATTGATTTTTTACAGAGAGGAAGGGAGAGGGATAGACAGTTAGAAACATCGATGACAGAGAAACATCGATCAGCTGCCTCCTGCACACCCCTCACTGGGAATGTGCCTGCAACCAAGGTACATGCCCTTGACTGGAATCGAACCTGGGACCCTTCAGTCCGCAGGCCAACTCTCTATCCATTGAGCCAAACAGGTTAGGGCAAGAAGCCTTTCTTATAAGAATCATTTATAGCCTTGAGGCCTAGAATCTGATGCAAAGAGTAGGTGTTTAGTAAAAACCTGTTGATTGAAGAATGTTGGTTGGGTGGATGAAAGGAGTAGAAATTTTTCCAAAAAAAGGAAAAGTACCAATGCCCCATGGATACCTCCCCTGCTCATGTCTCCTGACTATTTCAGCCATGGAACCAAGCCAGGCTCATGTACATGCTATAATATTTTTAAATATTATTTTCACCATGCATATAGGGCTTTAGAGTTTTAAATTGTAGGAAATAATAGGCAATGAATAGTATGCCTGCCTTCTATCCTTGTCTCCAAGTCCTGATTTTTTCTCCTGAGAAGGAACCACCTTGAACTCCTTTCTCATGGGTTTTCCGGAACTGTCCTATGCCCGCAGCAACACGTGATAATTATGAACCCTGTGCTCTGTGTGATCCGGCCTCAGGTACCCTGGTTCCCAGCAGGTCACATACCCCAGTCTCTCTCTGCATGGCCTGTGGCCAATGGAAGCGTCCTGGTGGGGAGGGGGGTGGGAGAGTGTCATCCTCCCAGGCACACAGAGAAACTGAGGGTCTGGAGCGGGACTGTACTGGGAGGTGGAGGACAAAACCGTTTGCTGCCTTGATCTGGTTAAACAAAGTCTGTACAGATGGCTCTGTGAGGAGGAGCTTGACATGGACATTCTAACCCCCTGTTTCCACCCACCCTCAGTGCTTCCTCTTTTGCTTTTCCGGCTGGGCCTTTTGCCTCCATACAGTCCGAGGTGCACCAGCCAGGCCTTGTCATTCCACCTTGCCTCTCCCTGCACACTGCCCCCTTGTTCCCCCCCCAAACCCCCCCGGGCAGCCCTGAGGAGACCCCCCCCACACACACACACACACCGCTCTCCTCAGCCAGTGCTGGCCTGAGATGGATGCCTTGATGTGTCTGAGCACCAGCACAGTTTGCAAAAGGCTGTGATTTTGTCGAGTTGAGACTGAGGCAGCCATTGTTTACTGGATTAGAGCCTTGGCATTCCTAATCACTCCCAGCCTCGGGCTTCGGGAGAGAAAAAACCCTATTTACTAGCATTCCGGGGGCCTCTGGGTGTTATTTCAGATGCAGAGTAATTAGCAATATGCCCAAGAAGCAACAAAGCCTTGAATGGTATTTAGTGACAATTATTCAGCCAAACCATTGCTTACTATTATAGGGGCTTATTAGCACCAAATTGTTCCGATAGGAAGTGGCGTCAGCAATAAAAATAATGGCTGCAGCTTGCTGTGTAATCCCAGAGTCAGCAGAAAGGGGCTGGGATGTGTGCAGGTCTCTTTTACATCCCTCAGAAATTCGGGGGGCCCACTGGGACGAGTTGGCAGTGGCAGAAACTGACTCAGGTGGCTCAGGGTGGAGAGCAGGAGGGGGCTGCTCTAGGCCAAATCACTGGCTCCTTCCTCTCAATTCATGTTTAATCCTGGAGGAGAGGACATGGGGAGTGGCCTCTTCCACTTGCTTTTGCCCAGCTCCCTTTGGGGCAAAGTTTAGGACACCAAGGACACCCCTACCTCATCTCCGTTTACACCTATACACCAGAAATCTAAAACCTGAGGGTGGGAAGGCATTTCAGAGCAAAGGCCTGCACTTTGTAGAGCAAAAGAACCCATGTTCAGAGATGCTATTTACCTTTTATAAAATCATACAGCAAGGCTGAGAGACGCTGGGTAGGCTAGGTAGGTCCCTTTTCTTACCCTTCCTGCAGCCTGGCTCACATTCTATATGCTCGTCCACTACAATTAGAGTGCAGAGTCAAGCTAGCAAGCCAGCTCCTCAGGCAGCAAATGGATTGAATACTTTGTGCTGGATTTCAGGGTGTGACGTATATGCAGAACCAGAGACTGGGAGGTATACCCATTATTCAGTGAACTTGGCTCCTTCCTTATTCTCTAATCTGGATTTCATCAACCCCGCGTTTGAGCTGCGAGGCAGGCCATTGTTTTTATGCCCAATCCAAGACTGTACTTCTTTCAGGCTCTAAGATTACTCAGAACCCAGGCCTCCCTCCGCTTTCTAATGTACAGGACTTAACTCGGAAACAATAAAAAAGTGTTATAGCAAAAAAATGTAAGACTCATAGCAATAAGAAGATTGAATGAGAAAGTGAAATGTAATAGGCATAAAAATAAATCTTCACATTTTGGATTTTTTAAAAAAATCAGTGCATGCCTAAGAAGGGAAGCTGTGTGACTGGATATTTGGAGGTTTTGGTGGCAGGCCTGGTGCCAACTTCCACCACAGCCTAGGCCCAGACCATCTCACTGGAACTGACAGCCAGGCTTCAATCAAGCAGTGGTTTTAAAATATTGAGCACACGGGACATGTCTCTTAGTTTGCTTGAGCTGCTATAATAAATAGCATAGACTTTGTAGGTAAAAACTACAGAAATTTCTCACAATTCTAGAGGTTAGAAGTCTAAGATCAGGGTGTCAGTGTGGCTGGGTTCTGGGGAGGGCTCTCTTTCTGGCTTGCAGATGGCTGCCTTCTCACAGTGTGCTACGTGGCCTTTCCTCAGCACCTGTGGCTGGGGTGGGGGAGCAGGAGAGACTGTCCTCTAGTAAGGGCACTAATCCCATCAACTCATCATGAGGGTCCCACCTTTACGACCTGTAAACTTAATCACCCCAAAGAACCACCTCATAATACCATTGAAGACTTCAATATATGAATGTTGTGGAAACTTAAACATTTAGTCCATAACAGTCAACATTGCCAAATAAAATAACATTTTAAAAAGGCCAAATGTAAGCTTTGGTTAAATTCAAATAATATGGTACAGGAAAGAAAGAAAGGAAGTGCTAGACCTCTCAACTTAAATGGATCAGATTTTAACTGGAGTAAATGGCTCCCTCACTTTAGTAAAGCTTTGCTGAAATGATATTTGTGGTGAGAATCAGGCCCCCAAAAATGAGTTACCCAGCTGAACTCATGTGGGCTGTAAGGAGTTTTAGGGGAAAAATCACTTTCTCGAAGAGAAAAGTTATGAAATAGGAAGTGAATACTCGTGCTGGCTTCGGCAGCACATGTACTAGAAAGTGAATCCTAAAGGGGAGTTGAAATGTCATCCTGGACAAGCGGTGTGTCTGGGAAGGGGCAGTGGTTTGTCCCTGGGAGCTGTGCACACCCAGGGTCTGTCCGCAGGGCTGCCAGAACTCAGGCTGGAGGCTCTGCATATGGCGCTGCAATGGCTGACCTTGGACTTCAGAGGTCATGGGCAGGCCTGGCCCCAAACCTCCACCAAGGAGAGCAAACTGTGGCTTGTGAGCCACATGTGGCTCTTTGGCCAGCAAACTGCGGCTCGTGAGCCACATGTGGCTCTTCTGCCCCCTTGAGTGTGGCTCTTCCTAAGCCTTAGGAGTACCCTAATTAAGTTAATAACAATGTACCTACCTATATAGTTTAAGTTTTAAAAATTTGGCTCTCAAAAGAAATTTCAATCGTTGTACTGTTGATATTTGGCTCTGTTGACTAATGAGTTTGCCGACCACTGGCCTAGACCATCTCACCGGAATTGACAGCCAGGCTTCAATGAAGCAGTGGTTTTAAAATATTGAGGACATGGAAACAGTTGCCATCTTGAATCATTTCAAGTTCTATTTTTATTCATTTTGCCTTAGACTTGACTTTTAGTATGACATGGCAAGTTCTGGATGCTTTTTGTGGAGACATGCTGTGCTGTAATTCCGTTTTAACTGCACCACATCGCTGCTGTATCCAGCGGATGATCTGGGTGATACGGAAGGAGCCATGAACTAAGAAGAGGGCTTTGAAATAAACCATTATGGTGGCTTAGACCAGGATAGGGGCAGTGGAGGTGGTGAGAAGTAGTCAGACTCTAAATACATGGTGACATTTGCATCAACAGGATTTTCACAAGTGAAGAGTTGGCCTTAGCTGGTGAATAAATAACTCATCCATAATAACTGGAGAAAAGAAGCAAGTTCTGGGCATAGGAGTCCATAGGTGTACAGAGATCACATTGGTGGGGACGTGTGAAAGTTCTCAGTGCGCTCTTTTCTGAGTGAAAAGGAAACAAGACCATCAGCCAACAGTAGAATGAGGAAGAAGGTGTAAGAGGCTTGAGAAGAGAGGAAGATGTTTGAAATAGTCATCTAAGGGAATGGGGAGAGTGGGTGGACTGGGAAAATATGGTGCACAGACTGGTCAGTAATGAGGGCCCATTGAGGGCTAGTGATCATTCATCTAAAACAAGACTAATCCACATGTCTGTGTGCCTTATTCCAACCACATTCAGCTCCACGGATGCAGGAATTAAATGGGCAGAAATTTGAATTTAATTAGGGCTATGGATTACCCAAGACAGTTTGATGAAGTAAAAGAGGAGTAAAGAACTAGAGTGACCATTATGATAAACCATGAATCTAAACTGGGTTAGGGTGACAGTGGGAATCAAGAGGGTAAGGGATAATGAAAATACATGGGGTAGGTGATTGACTGACAGTCTCCGTGAAAGGGGGTTTTTAAGTTGAGTTCTAGAGAAAAGGACCTGGAAAGATAAGAGGATGGGGTTGTTGATGAAAAATTAGTTTGTGGAGATACTACTTTACATCCATCAGATTGATAAAATCTAGACTCTCAGGTAATGGTAAGTATTAGTGAGGATGTGAACAAATAGGAACCTTCATGTTCCGCTGGTGCGAGCGTAGCAAATCTTCAAAGCAAACTGGTAGCACTTAGTGGACGTAAGTAAGCTTATTCCTGCAGATCCAGCATCCTGTCTATACCCATGAAAAGCTTCCCATTAGTCCACAGATATGTATAGATTAGCTTAGGCAATGAAAAAGCAACTGATTAGCAATGAATAAGGTGGAATAATCTCATATAGAGAGAATACTTTAAATAAAAGCATTGCAAAGCATTTTACTTTTATTTAAATAAATTAGAAAAAAACTGGATTAAATAAATAATTACCTAGAAAAATATAAATGGCCAAAACTAATTCTAGAAGAGATAGAAATTCTGAATATATTGATGAAATTGGAAGAAACTGAGAACAACAACAAACACCCCAAAGCCTCAGACATTTTCATAGACATCATTCTAACCTTCAAGGGAACATTTAATTCCAATACTATTTATTATTATCTAGATATTAGGACTTAAAGAGAAAAATTTTAATATGTATACTTTAACGTATATACAGAATCACAGTAACTCTGATACCAATATCATAAACAAATTTTTGTTGCAAGATAAGATAAAAATAGCATAAAGAGCAACCTTACTTATGAGTATCAATGGAGAAATTCTTCAATAAAATCTTAGCAAAATAAATTAGCAAAGTGTCAAATGGATGGTATACCATTATGTGTGTTTGTTTTTGTTTTTTTGATGAGTATAAAGATGGTGCTATGAGTTGAATTTTGCTCCCTTGAAAGAGGTTTAAGTCCTAAGGCCAGTGCCTGTGAATGTGATATTTGAAAATCGGGGCTTTGCAGATGTTAAATGAGGTCATTAGTGTGGCTCCTAATTTCATATGACTGGTGTCCACATAAAAAGGGGAAATTTGGACACAAACAGATACACACATGGGGAGAATGTTAGGTGGAGATAAAGGCAGAGATGAGGGTGATGCATCTGCAAACCAAACCAACGAGTACCCGAGATTGCTAACAAACCACAGGAGCTAGAAGAGACGCAGACAGATTCTCCTCCATTGCTCTTGGATGGTTAAAACACACACACACACACACACACACACACACACACACACACACACACCAGTAGAAACCAAAAGTAATTTTAAAAGTTTACATTAATTCTTGACAAAATATTAAAAACAAAGCCTTAAGAAAATGATGTAATAAAATATGTTTGGCATAAATCAAAGGTGCACCTGACTTGCTAGGGAAACACTAGAATAATGCTCATCAAAGTCAGGAACAAAAGAGCACATTACCAGCACCAACAGCGTTTCACAGGATGTTGGAATTACCAACCAATGCAACTAGACCAGAGAATAAAACAGTGGGGGCAAAATTATCACTATTTCCAGATATGACTGTCTTGTAAAAGCAAAAGTGTCAACTAACAAAATCATACACATTTCAATATGCTATCTGGTTAATTTACAAGGAGCAGAGGCAGGGAAAGTGAATGACAGTCCACCAGAGTTGAGACATCCCAAATATTGGCAGTAGGGCCCCACCAAGACCTTCTTTTCACCTGCTCATCCGATAGCAACCTGCCCACCTACAAGCCTTTCTCACTGCAGATCCCTAGTCTGCCTTCCAATTGGATGACTCAGACGCAATGGGAAATTGACCAATATAAACAACAGAAATAATCAGCTCTATGCAAAAATCAACCCAGTCCCTCATTTACTAAACTTATGATAAAAACAGTAGCACTAAGAAAGATAGACCACGATGCATAAATAGAACAATTGGAGACAGACAGAAAAGAACCTAAAAAAAAAACACCTTAAGAAAAAAAGAAGCTCCAATTAGTAACTTTATAGTGATTTTGGAAGATATTGTAATCATAGAACAAGGAAGGTATGTCATAAAAATGTAGTAATTTTAAATATATGAAAGCTCTTGAAAAGTAAACATATGATGGCTAAAATTAAAAATTTAATAAAGGGCTGGAAGAAACCTTTAAAGTATCTTCCAGAGCAGGGAATCAGAAAATCTGAGTGAAAGGAGGAGCACAGCAGCTAAAGAGGATTCCAGAGGCACATCTTCCACATGGAGTCCAGAAGGGGAGGGCAACACAGAGGGAACAGAGAGAGCATAAAACAACAATAAATAGAAGCAAAAGCATTTCGGAGGCTGAAAAGAGATGTGTTTGGGGATCTTAAAAGGCCTTCCTAATGCAGATTAGCATAAATAAAGATCCATAGTGACACGCATTGTGCAAGTTCCAGAAAGATCCACACCAACACACATCATAGAAAATCCAGAAAACCACAGGGAAAGAGATAATCCTCAAGACTTCCAAGATTAATTAAAAAACAAAAACAAAAACAAAATTAGCCAGTCAACAGACTTCTTATGAGCAAAACTCAAGGCCAGACAGCCAATTTCTGGGGGAAAATTATTTTGAACCTAAATCCTATGATCAATTATACTAACAGACAAGTGGAGATGGAGAGAAAAAAGATTTCCTGATTTGCAAGAACTTAACACTCACCCCCTATAATCCCTTTCTAAGGAGGCTGAAGATTTACCCAGAACAACATGAGTACAAGCCAAGAAAGAAGATGATGTAAATAAATAACAAGACATGGAGAAAGCTAAAGAAAGAAATTTCAGGATAGCAGCTGTTCAAAAGGCCAAAATTGAACAGAAACACACACAAATTTTAAGAAGAATCTCTTCAAAGGAAAATGGAAATTAATCAAGCAATGGAATGATTAAGTGCCTGCATGATTATAACAACATGGGAAAGAAAGTACATATTTCTTTCCTCCGTCAGAGAAAAGAGTCAATTAGAGACCTCAGAAAAAAACAAATATGTAAAAAAATTATAATCCAGATATGAAATAAAATAAACTGAAGCATAGTTTTAAGCTATTGATGAAGGATAAGAAAAGATAATCCACTTGTTCTCGTTGCTTAAAATAAGTCTGTACTGAGCGCTACAGGATTTGTGATGTTGAGCCTGTGCATTGATCAGGGTTCCACCAGAGAAACAAAACCAGGAAGAATTTCAAATTAAGAGACATATTTCAAGAGTTATGCAAGCATGGGGGCTCGCCAGGCCAATCCAAAATTTAAAGGGCTGGCCATCATGAAGGGCAGCTGGAACTCCTGGGTGGGTGTGAAACTTCCGTCCACAGGTGGAATTTCATTGTCAGGAAGCCTCAGCTCTGCTCTTAAGGCCCTTTACCTGATTGATTCAGGCCCACTGAGATTACCTATGACAATCTCTACTTAAAGTCAACCGATTACGACTTTAATCATATCTACGAAATACCCTCAAAACAACACCTAGATTTGTGTTTGTTTGAATAACTGGAGGCTGTAGCCTAATCAAGACAGGTCCAACTATCACAGCACATAAACAAGGAATTACAATCCTTGACCACTATCTGGTTCTGCAGCAAACAAGACTTGCACAGCCATCTATACTAATAAAAGGGTAATATGCTAATTAGACCAGGTCGACTGGACATCTAACTTCCTTCTGGACAGTTAGGGAGTGAACAGGCCAGTAGGGAGGCAGTTAGGGGGCAACCAGGCCAGGAGGGGGGGCAGTTAGGGGACAACCAGGCCAACAGGGAGGCTGTTAGGGGGCAATCAGCCAGCAGGAAACCAGTTAGGGGGCAATCAGGCTGGCAAGCAGATGCAGTTAGGGGTGATCAGGCAGGTCAGCAGGGGAGCAGTTAGGGGGCGACCAAGCCAGCAGGGGGGCAGTTAGGGGTAGCAAGGCCAGAAGGGGAGCAGCTAGGGGGTGGCCAGGCTGGCAGGGGGGCAGTTAGGAGGCAGCTAGGCTGGCAGGGGAGCAGGTAGGGGGTGATCAGGCTGGCAGCAGGGGAGCAGTTAGGGGGGACCAGGTCAGCAGGGGGGCAGGTAGGGGATGACCAGGCCTGCAGGGGACCAGTTAGGAGGCAGCCAGGCCAGCAGGGGGGCAGTTAGGGGTGATCAGGAAGACAGGTAGAATGGTTAGTGGTGATCAGGTAGGCAGGTAGAGTGGTTAGGTGCAATCAGGAAGGCAGGCAGGTGAGCAGTTAGGAGCCAGCAGTCCCAGATTGCAAGAGGGATGGGATGTCCCGGATTGGAGAGGGTGCAGGCCAGGCTGAGGGCCGCCCCCCCCCCCATGCACAAATTTTGTGCACCGGGCCTCTAGTGCTCTATAATAAAACCCTAATATGCAGATCGACCAAACATCCCCCAAGGGGTCCCAGACTGCGAGAGGGCACAGGCCAGGCTGAGGGGATCCCCGCCCCCACAGTGCACAAATGTTGTGCACCGGGCCTCTAGTTATACTATAAGTGTATCTGGCTGTTTTCAACTTTCAAGATAATCTTTAGACAAAGGATTAGTATCAATTTTTGTGCAGAGCTAGCGAGAGCCTCTGCTGCCTCGGAGGCAGAGCTAAGGACCCTGGCAGGTGGACATCCCCCAAGCGGTCCCGGACTGCTAGAGGGCGCAGGCCGGGCTGAGGGGATCCCCCCTACAGTGCACAAATGTTGTGCACTGTGCCTCTAGTTATACTATAAGTGTATCTAGCTGTTTTCAACTTTCAGGATAAGCTTTAGACAAAGGATTAGTATCAATTTTTGTGCAGAGCATGGGAGAAAATGTCATCAACCTTGCCATGCAAGATATGAATAAAGACAAAAGAACATTAAGATGCTCAGAGAAGGATAGTTATTGTAGAAATAGCTGGTTGGGGAAACTGAAAACAACCTAATCATTGAATGGTTGGGAGTTAAATAAATTAAAAATATTCATACTATGAAATACTGTGCTGTGCATAGGTTAAAAATATAATGTATTCTTTCTTCTGATATGAGAATTCCAAATTATACCACTAAGTGAAAAACCAAAGTACAGATCAATGTATTTAGTGTGCAAAAATATGTGCATACATATAATTCTTTGTAGACCATACACATTAAGAATACACACACGTTCATACACAAATGTAGACAGTCATGTGCTACATAATAGCATTTCAACCAGTGAGGAACCTCATATAAGGTGATGGTCCCATAGATTGAAATGAAATGCCTGGTGATGTAACTGTTGTAGCATCTTACCTCACTGAATTACTCACAGGTTTGTGGTGATCTTGATGTAAAAACACCTACAGCACTGCCAGTTGTATAAAGTATTGCACATGCAATTATGTACAGTGCATAATGCTTGATGATAATAATAATAAACTGTTACTCATTTACATACTTCCTATACTATATTTTTTATCATTATTTTAGAGTGTATTCTTTATATTTATAAAAGCTGAGAAACAGTAGGCCCTGTTATGCCAGTAGCAGCCTCATACATCCTGTGTTTATTATGTTTCTTGATTCACATGATTTTCTCTGTTGTTTTGTGCAGTAACATGCTGTATGGGTTGGTAGCCTAGGAGCAATGGGCTAGACCAGTGGTCGGCAAACTCATTAGTCAACAGAGCCAAATATCAACAGTACAACGATTGAAATTTCTTTTGAGAGCCAAATTTTTTAAACTTAAACTATATAGGTAGGTACATTGTTATTAACTTAATTAGGGTACTCCTAAGGCTTAGGAAGAGCCACACTCAAGGGGGCAAAGAGCCGCATGTGGCTCGCGAGCCGCAGTTTGCGACCACGGGGCTAGACCATATAGCCAGGTGTGTAGTACGCTATACCATTTAGGTTTGTGTAAGTGCACTATGATGCTCACACCATGGCAAAACCATCTAACGATACATTTCTCAGAACAAATCTCCATCGTTAAGCAGCATGTAAGCATATATACACTTGTGTGTGACTATATGTTTAGACTCGTGTGTGTGTGTGTGTGTGTGTGTATGTGTGTGTGTGTACATACATTTTATAAAGCTATCCAGGAAAGGAAACTTTTGTTTTTAGTTTTATACAAAGGAACTGTGGTTCGATGGAGGGAGAAAAACTTTTCATGTTTCATTTTTGGTACCATGTGGATTTTCTTTACAATGTATAGGTAATAATATATTTATTATTATTTTAAGGTTTCCAGTGTTATCTGAGTGTGGAATTAAAAGCGATTTAAATTTTCTTTTTATTTTCCAGGTTAAAAAAGAAAACCTACATAGCCTCACAAATGTTACATAAAATACTGAGCACTTGCTGTGTTGGGCAGTGAGCCCAACCTGGTCATGCAAAGGGTTATGAGTTTCTGTCCCGAATGAGTGCCCACCCAGGTGGGTGATGCATGTGCTCAAGCAGAGAATCATACACTATTGTGTAAGGATGGAAATGAGCGCCGTGAGCCCGGCTTCCGGCTGGTGATGGGAGCGCCAAGCACCAGCCTGTGGAAGATCCGATTCCGCAGCCCGAGAGTGTCCAGCAGTCCCGTCTCCGCCAGAGTGGAGACAGGATGTGCGAACTGGAGAGGGAGGGGCACGTCAGGTGACTAGACTCTGAGGTTTGCTTTCTGATCTACCAAATAGTGACTAAACAGTTGCCTCGCAGGGTGCATACAGATGAAGAGAAATCGCATCCATAAAAAGCCTGGCACGTAGCGGCATTCAAATCCCAGTGTGTCTTCCTTCCTCTGACTCATACCGGAAGCTGGGAAATCGCACCAGGTAAAAGTTTTCCTTTATTCTAGGTTAAACACCAACAAAGACCCAGGGGGAAATGACATACCCTACGTGACTGGCTAATCAGAGGGGGAGGCGAGGCAGGAGCACAGCTAACATTGTGTTGGACATCCTTAGAGCTCAGTGAGCAATAATAGATCAATAGATGAAGGTGCAAGTCCCTTTCTCCATACTTATCCACACAGAACAAGAGGAGGACGCTTCCACAGCTAAAAACACCCTAAGAGCTCTTCAATTCTTAACAAACTCTGAGGGTGAGAGCTAATGAAATAATTAGTGATGCACGTCTGAAGGGTGGCCCCAGGTCAACTGCACCCAGAAGCCAGCTGGGGATCTGCACAAGTGAAGTTGACAAAAGGGGCTCTTCAAACACTTCTTGTTAATGAGCTAAATTGCAGATTACCCTGCAGAGAGGAGTTCCAAATGAGGCTAGTTCAATGCTGTGCTTTAGGAATGCTCTGCATAAAAAGCGAGGGGCCTGGCTGGTGTGGCTCAATGGCTGAGCATGGTCCCATGAACCAAGAGGTCATGGGTTCAAATTCCGGTCAGGGCACATGCCCAGGTTTCAGCCTCCGTCCCCATTAGGGGTCATGAGGAGGCAGCTGATTGATGTTTCTATCTTCCCCTCTCTTCTTCTCTCTCTAAAATCAATAAAAACATATTTTTTAAAAAGGTAGGGTTAAATTTTAGATGTGCACATTATTAAACCCAAAACTGTCCTTTTTATTAAAAAGTAAGTGAAGACTATGTAGCATTTCTGCTCTGTACAGTGTTTTAAACCTAAAGAAATGTTAATTCCTGGACTGGGCTGCCACTGACCTTTATCTGATAGAATGCTTAGGGCAGTGGTTCTCAACCTTCCTAATGCCATGACCCTTTAATACAGTTCTTCATGTTGTGGTGACCCCCAACCATAAAATTATTTTTGTTGCTAATACATAACTGTAATTTTGCTACTGTTATGAATCATAATGTAAATATCTGATACGCAGGATGTATTTTCATTGTTACAAATTGAACATAATTAAAGCATAGTGATTAATCACAAAAACAATATGTAATTATATATGTGTTTTCCGATGGTCTTAGGCCACCCCTGTGAAAGGGTCGTTCGGCCCCCAAAGGGGTCGCGACCCACAGGTTGAGAACCGCTGTTCTAGAGACTGGGAACTTCTTGTTAGCGTCCCCTCTCTTAAAAAAATACAGCACATGGACCCACAGAAAGAGCGCCTGTCTTTACCTGAGTGGAGCTGACGAAGCTGGGCAGGGCTGAGCAGCTGGGCTTCAGAAATTCCCAAGCACTTTGTGCTGCGTCCACTCGAGGTCTGACTTTTCCCTCTGGGTTCTCAGTCCGGATCCAGGAAGATGGACGCTCGCTCCTTCACTCTCCCCACCCACTGCCGATCTTTATCACGATCAAGGCAGCACCCTCACCCTCAGTCCTTTAAATTGGCCTCAGCTGAGTTTCATCCACATAAGTAGTATATTAGCTATCTTTTGTTCCATTACAAATTATCTTACAGTTTAGAGGCTTAAAATAGGATAGACTTTTATCATCTCCTAGGTCAGATTCACAAGTACTTTAGTGGTACTTCTGGCACAGGGCCTCTCATGAGGTTACAATCACGATGAGAGTTGGGGCTGCAGTAATCTGAAGACTTACCTGGGGCTAAAGAGTCTGCTTCCAAGATGACTCATTCATAGGGCTGGTGAACTGATGCTGGCTTTTGGAAGGAGGCCTCTTTTACCAATGTGGGCATCGGTAGGGGATACAACACCGCAGCTGGTTTTCTCCAGAGTGAATAATCCCAGAGACAGACCAAGATGGAAAATTCAATGTCTTTATATTCCAGTTCCAGAAGTCACACGGGTACTTCCACTGTGTTCCGTTGGACACACAAGCTTACAATGATTCAGTAGAGGAAGCTCCTAAACACGGGCATGCCTACAGGGAGAATCACTGGCAGACAACTCAGAGATGGTAGAATTTGGATTTAAGCCTGGGTCTATTTTCTGCAAAGTTGTACTCTGGACCACCTTATGATACTGCCTCCCTTATAAAAAATTCTCCCGAAGTGTTCAAGATATTTAGATAGTCATGAAAGAGTCAACAATGATAAAATAAGAAAAACTGCAGTGTACGGAGTACCTACTATGTCCCTGACATTCCACTAAGTTATCTGCACCATTTCCCCATCAGATTAATGATAAGACTCAGAGAACTTCAATGACTTGCTCAGAGTCTCAGTAGTGAAGTCAAAATTGTCTTTATGAATGTAACTTCTGTGTGAGATGAATGAGCAAGTATGAACGGAGACTACTTATGTGGAGGGGAGAAAGAAGCCAATGTAGCATGAGTCTGCGATTGAGAGAAGATTGGCAACAGAAACCAGAGTTGGAGCTGAAAATTAGACTGATTTAGGCAACAGAAAATCATTACTCAGATGGGATTCCATTGAGCTAAATTTGGGAGTAAAACCTAAGAAACAGATCAGGTGAAAGAGTTCTCAGGGCACCAATTATACACCGCAGTTAGTCAAATATCTATTGACCTCAAAATCTAGTTCTGTTCCGCTGAGTACATTTATCTTACTCAAAGACATCCATTTTAAAGACCAGGAGATAAAAGAGAGAAAGAGAGAGAGGGAAAAAAAAAACTTGGTTTCTGAACATCTCTTTAGACTAGATATATTTATTTGGGCAAGTAGAAAATTCCTTAAAGCCAAATATATTTTTCACCTTAAAAGAGATTCTTTTTTCACCATTATTCATCGCTTAAATAATACACAACTTTACAAATCCAATCCATGAATTAATCATAGTGTCAATGGGCATCTGCTCAGCTCTGTTCTAGAGATTTTCCAAGTATAATCCATGCCCTAGAGAAGCTTAGATTTATTTGGAGAGAAAAGACTTAAGCGGCGAGCTCTGTGCAAGCAACTCTACATAGTGATTATTTGAAAGGGCACTGGTTTATAGTCCCTAAGCTTAGAGGGAGGACAGGGGGATGTTATCTGTGAAGGCAATGGTAGTAGAAGAAGAATGGGTGGAGAAGAAGGGATTTGAATCCTGCTGTGATGATGGTAAGGTTTGGATTGTTCTCATGTATTTGTTTGGGTTTCTGCAAAAGCAAAGCCTGAGACAAAGCCTGGGGTGCAAGCAGTTTTTGGGTGAGATGCCCCCCCCCGCCCGCCAAAAAAAGTAAGAGTAATGAAGAATATATAGAGCAGGGGTCCTCAAACTTTTTAAACAGGGGGCCAGTTCACTGTTCCTCAGACCCTTGGAGGGCCGGACTATAGTTAAAAAAAAAAACTATGAACAAATTCCTATGCGCACTGCACATATCTTATTTTGAAGTAAAAAAACAAAACGGGGACAAATACAATATTTGTATTTGCATGTGGCCCGCGGGCCGTAGTTTGAGGACCCCTGATATAGAGTAATAGTGAGACAGGGAAGGAGTCAATAAAGGGTGCACTACCACTGCCGGGTTCAGCTTTTTGGGGGACCTTGGAGAAGCATATAGAATGACTCCCAGAAGTTTCTATCTGAAAGACAGGAGGCTGGGGCATTAGTTCATGTGCTGCCATTCCTCATGGTTTGAGGGTTAACCCCAGGGGTATTAGCCTTCATGCTTTTCCCGACTGTGACAGAATGTGAGCTGAGTGACCTTCTGTGGCTTTGAAGTTAAAAAAAAGGAAATACTGTCCCATGCCCTTGAGATGGCAGAGAGCGTGGCATTGCCCAGCACAGCTGTGGCTGAACTCAGAGGTGGGTGGCAGAAATGCGGGACAAGGCACAAAAATCATCTGTTATAATCAGAAAAGTGAAAATTACCTTCCTTGTACCCTCCCCTTAATTGTCCTCAGCCAGCAGTAGGTGACATGGCCACCTCTAGCTAGAGACTACCTTCCTCTTAGTGGGGTGTTCTCTAAGTAAGAGTACAGCCTGGAAGGAAGAATGGAATGGGTACTGGGCAGGCAACTAGCACGGTCTGCTTAGTGAAGTGGTTCTCAACCTTCCTAATGCCACGACCCTTTAATACAGTTCCTTATGTTGTGGTGACCCCCAATTTCATTGTTACAAATTGAACATAATTAAAGCATAGTGATTAATCACAAACACAATATGTAAATATGTATGTGTTTTCCGATGGTTTTAAGCGACCGCTGTGAAAGGGTCATTTGACCCCCAAAGGGGTCAAGACCCACAGGTTGAGAACCGCTGGCTTAGTGTGATGTCGAACAGAGTAGCCACTCCTCCCCCTCCCCTATGTAGAGCTGATCCAGTTCCTCCCAAATATCCACGAGTCAGGCAGTGTGGGGACAGTTATGTTAGGAGCCACCAGCCCAACTTCCCACCAGCAACTTGGCAGCATTTCACTTTGGTGATTTTTATGTCCTCATGCCTTACGGAGTGTGTGGAAAGGTGGCAGCCAAACATATAACCCACCATTTACACAACTGCATGCACCCTCTTCCAGGAATTTAGCTCAGAAGCGCAGTCCTTGAGCAGAGCACAAGGTGAAGGATGGGCCGTCCTGTTGGAAACAAGGGAGAGAGGGGACCCGCAGTGCCGGGGTTCTTGTTCCAGCATCTAGAAGGGGTCTGGAATCTGGAGAAGGCTGTGTGTAGATTAAATAGGAGTCCAGAGGTGAAGTATAATTTTGAAAGGCATTTGGGGGTCAGAGGAGCTTAGCTTAAAGCAGTGGTTCTCAACCTTCCTAATGCCGCGACCCTTTAATACAGTTCCTCATGTTGTGGTGACCCCCAATTTCATTGTTACAAATTGAACATAATTAAAGCATAGTGATTAATCACAAAAACAATATGTAATTATATATGTGTTTTCCGATGGTCTTAGGAGACCCCAGTGAAAGGGTCGTTCGACCCCCAAAGGGGTCGCGACCCACAGGTTGAGAACCGCTGGCTTAAAGGAAACTAAGATCTCCTCTTTTCAGGACCCCATGTTTTTTAGTAACACAATTTGTCCTGAGGCCAGGCAGAGACATACACTTCAAGGGGTCAGGGGTTCTTATACAGAGTCCATTGTCAGAATGGGGGAATGAGCCTACGGCTGTTCAGGTGTTTGGCCAGTAGGAGGCAATAACATGTAGATTAAGATGCCCTGAGCTGCCTGGCAGAAAACAATCAATTTAATGTATCCTATTCAGGTTTGGGGAAATGCCATCAGCCATTCCCAACAGGTGACAACATATGTGACTCAGCCTTTGTTGAGTCCCCAAGTTCCATCAACCTTTTGATGAAACTCTTGAAATTATGACATGCTGGAATTGGCTTCGGTACCGCAGTGGAACTCTTGGTGCTCATTTTTGCTGCTGGACTGTTGACGTGGCAATACAGTGGGGCCTTGACTTACGAGTTTAATTTGTTCCGTGATGGAGCTCGTAACTCAAATTACTCGTATGTCAAATCTTAAAGTGAACGAGTGAGACATGTGATGCTGGGCTGATGTTGTGGCGTTCACTGTGACGTTCGCTGCACCAACTAGCGGTGGGGTATCTGAAGCTGGCTCATAACCCGAATTTTAGCTCGCAACTCAAAGCAAAAAATCGGCCGAGAGACGGCTCGTATCTCGAAAAACTCGTTAGTTGGGACACTCGTAAGTCAAGGCCCCACTGTATCTCTGGGCTGAACTGACCTGGGAAGGTAAGAGTCCGCAAGACCCTTGGAACCCGTGTAAACCTTGACAGACGTGGCCTCTCTCCTCTTCCTCTCAGTCTTTGCTGGCTTTTTCCCAGAAGGAATCATCAGGACTCTTGCAACTTGATTTACTCCTTCCAGAAACCTCCCGCACAGGAAAAGTGTGCAACCTGGAAATTCAGTCTTGTCTTTTATCCATTTCCTCCCATTCCCCTCTCTGTGGGGAAATAATTGTGCGGAGGCTGTTGCCGCTGGTGGCCATGGTAACAGAGTAATTGACATACAGTCTGAAAGTCATAAACTTAATGAAACTATAGTTTTTATTGCGCTTCCCCCTCATCTCTGATTAAATCAGATCTGCATAATGTGAAGATATTAAATTTCCACGTTTCTCATTTTCTCTCTCCTGCCAATAGGAAGAAGGCTCTGGTGTGAGGAAACCCTGCCGGTGGGCTGGGAACAACGTGGCTCTAGATTTTGCTGGGGGAGAAATGTTTTTTTAATAATTGGTGCTGGCTGGCCCATAAAGCAAAGCTAACTTTTGAGAAATGCTGGGGTTCTGGCTCCATGGACATACCGCTGTTCCCCTCCGGCAGGTAGAGACGTTATGGAGATTTGGAAGAGTCACAGAGGAGGAAAGAAATGACCACAGGGGACGGCGCATCCAGGAGTCACCAAGATTCAAGAACAGATTGCAGAGCCCTGGTCTTGGCCAGGCCCGTGTGAGATCTGGGCTTGGAGAGGAATGACTGGAGCCCCTGAGTGCAAGGTGCCCACAGCCTAAGGACAAGCTCACCTGGATCCCTTCTTTCAACAAAGACAACAAGAACGGGGGCTGGGGATGAGTCTGTCCTGGCCAAACAGAAAACCGCTGTGTGACTGTGTTTCGAGCACTGTGCTAGCGTTCCGGGATTTTAAAGATCAATGAACTCATACTTATGCTGTAAGAGCTTTCTTTCTATCAGGGGCGCTGTGCAAACAACTTCCAAGTGAGAGGTCATGTGATGAGAAACACAAAGCGCTGCAGAAATGTTGCGAAGGCACAGTTGCTTCTAGCAGGGCCTCAAGAAGCTCTTAGGGAGCTGCTGCCCTAGCCAGAGCTTGTAGATGCCGGCAGCCTGCAAATGCCTCACTAGGAGACTGCATCCTCTTGAATTTTGATTAATGTTATTTCAGAAGAAAATAGAACAAAGCAGAAAGGTGGGTATCATAAGGCAATGTTTCTCAATTGGAGATGATTTTTTTTCCTCCCCTCCACCCAGAGAACCTTGGCATCTAGTGGGAAGGGGCCCGGGACGCTGGTTAACAGTCTACAATGCACAAAATAGTCCCCTGTAATAAAGAATCATCTAACCAAACTGCCAATAGTGATGAGGTTGGGAAACCCTGGTGTAAGGGAAACTCAGAGCTATTGACAAGCCACTGATTCCCTTGAAGACCAGGAGACAGGCAGCTCAGGAGATGCTTAGGCTAAGTCCTTGCCCCTGCAGGACAGATGAGGGATGGTCAGGGTCAGGGTGGTGCGAGTGAGGGAGCCCAGCTCTCTGCATCCAAGGCTGGAGCAGGGGGAGGCCTGGGCAGCTCAGGCTGAGATAGAGACTGGAAAGGAGTCACAGTGAGTATTGCTGATTTCACTTATGCTCATGTGGCAGGGGACTGGGACCACCCCCCCCCTCCACCACCACCACCCACCTCTTTTCTCTCACCCTTCTCTTCCTTTCTTGGATTATTTTTTTCTATTCTGTTTTTGCAAAGATTAAGCAGCAGGCAGATAAGGACGATGTGTTTTAAGTCAGGATTAAAGAGGTGAGGTGGGGAGAGGGTCCAATTCCAGGGCCTCCTGCCCCAGTTTAAGACTTTCCAGTAAAGGAGAACTGCCATTCACTTTCTCAAGTGAAAAAGAAAATGGGGAAAAACACACATGAAGGTGTTTGAAATTCTTGGGCTTAGGTCCTTGATTTTAATTTTCAACAAGCATTCAAGGTAGTTGCCACCCATTAATGAATGAAGAAGCAAGACCTCGGAGACATTAAGGAATCTTCCAAGATGACACAGCCAGCAAATGGCTGTCTTGGCATCTGTTACATAAATGAGCCGAAGGGACCTGTGGACATGGGCCCCTCGGTCGTTTATTTCTTCACCCATCATCTCAAAAGCCCGCTGGTGCCAAAATCACATTTTCACACATCTAAGTGCTTTAAAAACAGCCCAGCCCAGCTGGGTGGCTCAGTTGGTTGGAGCATCATTCTGTGCACCAAAAGGTTGTGGGTTCGATTCCCTGTCAGAGCACATACCTGGGTTTCAGGTTCGATCCAGTCAGGGCACATATGGGAGGCAACTAATCAATGTTTCTCTCTCTCCCTTCCTCTGCCTCTAAAATTAATAAAAACATATCCCCCGATGAGGATTGGAAAAAAAACAAAAACTCCCAAATCAGACTTTTAGCCATGTAGAGCTTGCCTGCTTTGCATACTTCAGGAAACCTCATCCCACATCTGCTGGCAACAGACAAGATAAACCCCAAGCCATAAAGACATTGAGCTGCCGTAATCCTGCACTCTGGCTTTTCAGCTCTCTGGAACATGTCCCCCAACTTGGCTGCTGAGTGACAACCCCGAACCTAAGCCCCTTCTCTGATCTCCCCTTATCAGGGAGTTCCCCGCCCTCCTCCTCCTCTGATGCGGCCTCTCACTCCTAAGCCTTGGACCTTCTCATGCGACCCTGCCAAGCCCCGGCCAGTACAGCTTGTCATGGGCTACTGTCCCTTGTGGTACCTTTTCCTGTGACGTGCCTCCAACCCCCCTACAACCTCCTACATGTTCCAAGTCAGATTTTCAGACTCTGGCCCCCAGAGTGTCTCTCTCTACCCAACAGCTTTCACCTCAGCTTCAAACTCTTCAATAAATGCAATCATACACAGCATCTGAGCACTATTCTTAGAGGAGGACCAGGGGTTCATCTGGAACCTAATCCATTTGGCTCACTTTCCCCAACCCTGGAAAAAGCCTGTGCCACCCAGAAAGTTCTTGTAGAGACACTATTAATATTAATATTATTATTGCTGTTATTGTTATTGTTGCTGCAATATCCACATTCATGTTCCGGAAGGGATACAGCAAGGAATAACATCCAAGAATGTTAATAATCATCATCCTACTATCAATGACTCCCACCCATTGAGCTTTCACTCTGTGCCAGGCACTTACTGTGCTGGCTCAGCACAGCTCTGAAAGGTCAAGGTCTGCAGAATCACACAGTGGCAACGTCACGTCTCTGATTAGGCCATAGTATCATCCATGTAACTGCTAAGGATTCCCTCTCCCCCCTGGTCTCCCTTTGTATCCTGTGCATGGACCATCTTACCTACATTTCCTGATATATCACAGGGGATTAACTCACCAAAAAGTTGCTCCTGACTTGGTCTCTGTCCTGGTTCACCAGCTTCCTGGTGGCTGAGCTACTTCCATCCTTTCTGGGCCCAATCCCGCTACTCCCCAGGCTGAAAGGGATTCCCACAGGGAGAGGAAACCAGGCCTTTTAGCAGACAGAACATGGGCCCTGTGGATCCAGAAGTGAGTGGGTGCTCAGGAGAGGGCGGGAGAGCTGTTATTTTCCAAAGTTCAGCTCTAAGACATCCAGTATGTCTTCCTAACAAATCACTGGCTGCAGGAAACACAACACAAAGAGCAGTGGTTATGAATATTGCAGGCCGCATGGACCGCTGAGGGCCACAAGTCTTGGCCTGGTCTAGTCCCTTATAAATGACAGAAATGACCTCCCAAGGCAGTGCAGGTTCGAGGGAAACTCAACTGAAATGCACCCCTTTTCCATCAAGGATGGGCCATGTTGAAGGCAGTTCCAGGCAGCACCAGGCAGGTGGTTCAGGGAGCTGAGGGGAGACTGAGGCTAGGGTGCAACTGGTTGGTGGAAGGGGGCGACCTATGGGTCCCCATCTGGTTTCTTCCTTTCCTAACCCCCAGTGCTGCCCAGGAACTTGGAAGGTAACAAAGCTCAGTGACAATGCTCTGTATCAAATTTCTAGAGAAATGTCAGAAACATGAATTGAGTCCTGTGATGATTTTGGGGGTCCATTCTGGCTTGGGGTTCACAAGTCCTTCAGAGCCGGGTTCTGACTTTTGCCAAGGTAACCTGAGTATAGTACCTGCCGAAAGATAAATAATGGAAATTTTAATAATCATATTTAGATGCTTTACTAAATGTCAGGCTGTTTTCTGAGTGCCTTACATGAATTTTTTTAACATATATTTTTGTTGATTTCAGAAAGGAAGGGGGAGAGAGATAGAAACATCAATGATGAGAGAGAATTATTGATCAACTGCCTCCTGCATGCCCCACACAGGGGATCAAGCCCGGATATATGCCCTGATGAGGAATCGAACCATGACCTCCAGGTTCATAGGTCGATGCTCAACCATTGAGCCACACCGGCCAGGTGCCTTACATGTGTTTTTAACTTTTTCAATCTTCACAACTTTATGAAGTAAGGCTTATATCAGCCCCATCTGACATTTCAATGTAAGGAAATCAAGGCCCAGAGATTAGCAAATGGCCTACACATCGCGCAGCAGATAAATGGAAACCAGGCCTTGGGCCTCAGACCTCATGTGCTTCACCGCACGTATCATGCAGCTTCAGGGCCACGTGGAGTACTGTCTGGCCTTTCACAGGTACAGACAGCTACCAAACTGTAGAGAGAGAACATGCAGCATGTGAGCTGATCCCTTTTCTATTTTCTCAAAACAAAATTCTCACATTTAACAAAAGTAATATGTAAGATATTAACCAATCATAATTTTTTTTAACATGTCAGGAAAAAGAAAATCCAGCAAAGAATTTAAATACAAAAATGTAGGTATGATGTGAGACCTTCCTTGCTAATTTTTAGTGTAATATATATATATATATTTTTATCCTCACCCGAGGATATGTTTATTGATTTTAGAGAGAGAGGAAGGGAGAGAGAGAAACATCAATTGGTTGCCTCCTGTATGTACCCTGACCGGGAATCCAACCCACAATCTAGGCATGTGCCCTTTGGTGTACAAGATGATGCTCCAACAGTGATGCTCACTGTTCTCACCAAGAGCCTACAGGCAAAGTCGTGCTTCAGTCCCAATCCCAGGTGTGATATGATTTTCCTCATCTAATTTTGGGTTTTCTTATTGCGGTTCTGTCGCTAAGTGGTTTGAACCCTGTCTAGAAGCAGGGCACCTGGGACATTTGAAGCGCTCCCGTTGAGTGTGGCATTTCATGGAGCAACTTTGGGATTAGATCTTACACCTAGTGTTGACTAAACGTTCCTGTCTGACTGGTAAGAATGATTTGGGATGCTAGTTCACAATTCTGCTTTCAGGCCTTCCTCCAGGTCTAGTGAATCAGAATCTTCAAGAAGAGAAAAGCCTGACCTTGGTCATAACCGCACCATGAGATCCTCATTCGAGTGGCCTGATTGGGACTGAAGCACGACTCTGTCTGTAGGGTCTTGGTGAGAACAGTGAGCAGCTGGGGTTGGTGATGTGCTTAGCCTCTCCACATTGATCGGTGGCTATTGATAGCCTCCTCAGTCGCTGTCCCCTGGGTAGTGGCCTTGTTCCCAGCACACGCCTGCCACACTTTTTCTATTTCCGGAAAGAAGAACCTACAAACCAGGATATGAAACAGTTGCATTCAGTCCGTGCATCAACAGCAGGAAATTCATTGAATCAGTATCCTAAGTGTCCCCTCCCTGGCCAGGCAGATGAAGACCAAGTGACGGAACAAGGAAGGAAGGGAGTGGGGAGGCCAGGCATCAGATTGCAGTGACATGAAGGGAAATGCAGGTCTCAGTCTGGGAGATCAATTTCAAAGTGGGAGGAGAACTGGCCGTGGGTACCATTAACCGGAAGTCTGAGCTCAGCCTCAGAGCCAGGTCTACATGCAGAAGGAGACAGGGCGTGTGGTAGTGGGGGTCCAGGATGCTGTGGGGCAGTCTGGCTGCTGGGAGCAAAGAGTCAGTGATGGGTGACTACAGCTCATGTGCAGGAAATTCAGACCATCTGAGTGGGATCCAAATCAGCACCTTCATTACAGGAAAAGAGACTGGGCCTGGAGGATGAAGCAGAGTGAAGTGGGTGGAATTTTAAAATGAAATACTGACCAAGCGATTCTTTAATTCTCTTTGTCTAAGGACAAGGTTGACTCCCAAATCTATGGAGTGAAAGAAAGTACTTTCACAGTCGGTCACAAGATAGAGAAGATTCTGCTTGGAGGGTTAGAGATCCTCAAACACAGGCCAAACAGAATTTCTACTGTCTGTCTGTTCATCTCGAGATGCTATTGAAAGCCGCCCGATCAAAGACTGCTCACTGAGTCTCCCTCCTGTTTAACCTTGAAAGGTATAAAGAAAAAAAGGAAAAACTTCTCTGTGTTTTCTACTCACACAATGCTCTGGTCACCAAATGCATATGGCTTTTTCTCACACCAAGCAATTCTCCAATTTTCTGACACCAATTTAACTCAATTCAGAAGCTATCTAACCGGAGTCAGCACGGACCCCTCAGGTTAAGGCCTCAGTCCCAAAGGACTGCCCCCACTTCAGAGACCAGTCGCAAGTCAAGGTTGTCACCTAAGCTATAAATCAGAGGTTTCCTCCTAAGATATAACTGTTTGCTAGAACGGCTCACAAAACTAAAACAAACAAGCAAAACAAAACAAACAAACAAACAAACAAAAAACAGCTTACTTACTAGATTACTGGTTTATTTCAAAGAATGTAAGTTATAAACAGCCAGAAAGAAGAGATGCAGAGAGCAGGGTGTGGGGGAGGGAACATGGAGCTTCCTTGCCTTCCCTGGGGGCACCACGCTTCCCATCTCCACACTCTCGCCAACCTGGAGCCCTCCGAAGCCCTTCCGCTAGGATTCTTATAGAGTTTTGTTATATTGGCATGATTGTTTCAATCGTTGGCTACTGGTGACTAAATGCAACCTCTAGCCTTTCTCCTTTCCCAGAAGATCTAGGTGGGGGAGGAGCAGGGAGCTGAAAGTTCCAACCCTTTAATCACATGGTTGATTCCACTGGCAACCAGTCCCCATCCTAAGGGGCTTCCCAAACGTCACCTCATTAACCTAAACTCAGTGTGGCTGAAAGGGCTTGTTATAACTAGGGTCATATAAGAAAGTCCAAGGATTTCAGGAGCTGTGTGCCAGGAATCCTGCTTGAAGACCCAATATATATTTTTTATTACAAGTCACAATATCACAGGAGGCCACAGGTGGGAAGGGTGGGAAGCCTGCAGGCATCCCATGTGTGCTCATCCATGTGCTCAAATACCTTGTGTCCCACGCCTTCCGTAATTCTGATCTCCTGCTCCCTGTTTGGTCTGGACCATAGGTCACTTTAACCAGGTCCACCCGAATCAGGTCCAGGTCCAGCTCGCTCAGGTCCATCCGCAGCTGTCCATGAGCAGGCACCAGCCGAGGACAGCCTTCCCAATGCCAGTGTCGTCATATCTCCAAGTGCCATTCACACGGCTCTGTTCTCTGACATGAACACCAGCCTCAGGGAGTTTACACCCTGTGTGAAAGATACCACATGGCCTATGCTTGTTACTCATCAGAATGACATAAGGAGGCAATTTTTTCATGAAATAAAGCAAAGCCATCTGGGGAGAAATGATTTTCCTGAAGCAGGTTCAAGACAACCAATGAGAGAGAGAGACAATGCAACCCCCTGAGCCCCTGGCACACCCAGCACCCGCCTCTGCATTTTCTTCAGTTTGTTCCATGTGATACGTCTCACTGGGCACCTTCTGGCCTCCCTAGGTGCTGGAAGGGCCTCCCCAGGAAGCCCAGCACACACTCGCAGAGCCAGATGAGGGCCCCAGCCCGTGTCTCAGCCCTAACGAAGGCTCCCCGTGAAGAACTGAGCGCAAGCACAGATTGCACGTGGGAGAGGATGTTCTCTCTGTGTCTGCTTGGAATGCTGTTTCTCAGCTCATCGTGCCAAGGGAGGAAAACGAATGGGGATTGCCCGAACCACATTTGAGCTGAGACCAATTAGTTCACGGGAATCATGGGACGCTGCAGGAAGGCTTTTCCTTTTGCTCTTTTCATCCCTAACTAAGATCTACGGGAAAGTTGGTGGGCCAATCAACTACCCTTTGCTGACAGACCTTTTTCCCTCCCTTGCACCTGCTCTGCTCCTACTGGACAGTCCGCACTGTGGCCACAGTTTCTGAGCTCTGGGATATCTCCTGTGGCCTCTGCCCCCAAGGCCGCAGTGACTCCCATCGTTACTCATCTTGGCTTCCCATCTTTTCAACCACCTGTGTAGCCAAGTCCCTGAATTATACTGTCCCTCTCTGTTATACTGATCTCTAGTTCTTCCTCTTTCTTGGCTGACAAAGTTCTTAAATAATAGCTAACACTTTTATATCATTAGTAGATACTTTTGATTAATTTATTTAATCCTCACAACTTGTTTCTTTGAGGACTGTCATTATCCCCACTCTACAGATGTGGAGACCAATAGAGAGGTCACAGTATATTAGCCGTGGAGCAGGCATTGAAGATGGGCTCCAAAGTCCATGCTTTGAATCAGAAAGAAGAACACAACAAAACACACACTCGTACAAATTAATATGTCTTGATTCACAGAATTTTTGTAGCAAGAGCTTATTAGAGTAACAGTTCTCCAAATGCAGCTCCTGGGGCTTTGAACCAGAAATAAGAACACAACAAACAAAACACACACTCGTACAATTTAATATGTCTTGATTCACAGAATTTTTGAAGCAAGGGCTTATTAGAGTAACAGTTCTCCAAATGCAGCTCCTGGACCAACAGCATTAATATCACCAAAAACCTTGTTAAAAATGTAAATCTTAGGCTCCACCCCATCTATGGAGTCAGAAATGGGGAGGGGGAGGGGTAACACTTTGTCTTTTAACACAGCCTCCAGGGCATCCAGATGCTTAGTGAAGTTTGGGAATCACTGCTCTACAGCATGGTTCCATCCTTGGACACTGAGGTCCTAGAACAGTTCTTGCACCACTTCTGTTCTCTCCCCAGAAACCAAGTAGTAGCTTATTTGCCTCCTTCTCACCTCTCCTGCCTCCATCACCTCCTATTCCTCTTGATATGACTCATTTAAGTGGCTGTGCATATCCTTTTATCTTGGGGAGACTCTGTGGTAGGAAGAATAATGACCCCTCAAAGATGTCCACATCCTAATCCAGGAGACCTGCGGATATATTACATTACCTGCCCAGGGGGGGATTAAGATTACCAATCAGATGACCTGAAAATGCCATTTGCAACAACATAGATGGATCTTGAGAATATCATGCTAAGCTAAATAAGTCAGTCAGAAAAAGCTAAGAACCATATGAATTTATTCATATGTGGGTTATAAAACAGAAACTCATAGACACAGACAAAAGTATCATGGTTATCAAAGAGAAGGAGTGGATAGTAAAGGGTAAAGGGGACCAAATATATGATAACTGAAAATTATTTGACTTTGGGTGGTGGGCATATGATGCAATATACAGATGATGTATCATAAAACTGTGTACATAAAACCTATATAATCTTATTAACCAAGTAGAGGCCCGGTGCACAGATTTGTGCACTGGTGGGGTCCCTCAGCCAGGCCTTCGCCCTCTCGAAATCTGGGACCCCTCGGGGGAGGCTGCCTGTGGGGATCAGGTTGAAACCAGCAGTCTGACATCCCCGGAGGGATGTAGTAGTGTGCAAAGTGTCAGGTGGCTGGGGAGGAGCCCGAGCCCAGGCTGGGTGCCACGCTGCTCCCGCTCATGCCAGCCCTGCTGCGCCTGCTGCCATCGCCGTTTGGTAGCTCCTGCATTGGGCATCTGCCCCCTGGTGGTCAGTGCGCATCATAGCGACCAGTCAACCTGTTACTCGGTCATTCAGTTGCTTAGGCTTTTATGTATATAGATGTCACCCTAATAATTTTAATAAAAATAAAAATACTAAAGAAAAAGATTATCCCAGTGGGTCCAAATGTAATTATAAGGGAAATCCTTATAAGAGGGAGAGAGAGAAAGATAAATCAGAACTAGAGATTCATGAAGATGGAGGAAGGGAACACAGGGCAAGGAATTCAAGCAGCCTCTAGGAGCTAGAAAAGGTGAGAAAACAAGTTCTCCTTTTAAACCACTAGAAGAAACAGTCCTGCTAACTCCTTGATTTTAGTCCAGTGAAGTCCATTTTAAACTTCTGACCGTCAACACTGTGAGATAACAAGTTTGTATTGTTTAAAGTCACCGAGTTTCCAATAACTTGTTATAGCAGCCACTGTAAACTAATACACACGCCAAAAAGGCATTCCAGGGAATATTTGACATTCACAGCTGTAGTCCTAACCAGCCTTTGCAACTCATTTCTCACATCTCTTTCTCTCCAATCTCATCCTAGATTTTTATGCTTCCAAATTGAAGTCAATTTTTCATCCTTCTCCTTTGCCTAAATGTGTCATCTGGAGCTCCTACTCTATGACTAGTTACCTCCACTCTAACTTCAGTCTTCTCTTGGAACATTCCTTCTCTGATGCTGGACACCATCTGGAAGCCCTGGTGTCTCTGAAAGCCAATCCAGCAGAGACTGAGTTTTCTTTCACAGCCTAATGACCTCAAGGTCTGGAACTAGTTTCTCTATTCTCCTAACTCACCATTGCCACCTCCAGGTAATCTACTTACTCCCTCCCTCCTGCAAAAACTTTTTCTTATTTAAAGTTCAAGCTACTTAGCTCTATCACTCTCTCACCCTTCTCTCTCCTACCATCTATTAGCCTGCCAGTCACTCCCCATCATTTACTGAAGATGTTAAGTCTTACACATTATATGTCTACCATTTTCCCAGTCGACATTCTTTTTTAAAAATGTTTTTATTGATTTTCAGAGAGAGAGAGGAAGGGAGAGGAACAGAGAGATAGAAATATCAATGAGAGAGAAACATCATCAATTGGCTGCTTCCTGCACTGCCCCTTCTGGGGATCGAGCCCTCAACCTGAGCATGTGCCATGACCAGAAATCAAACCACCATCTTTTGGTTCCTGGGTCAACACTCATCCACTGAGCAACACTGGCCAGGCCCAGTCAATATTCTTAATGATAGGAACATCTCTGCCAATGACTCAGATAGCACCCTGCCCTCCCACTTCCTTGATTCATCACCTCCAATGATACTTCCAACTTCATGTCATCTACTCTCTTCTATGGCAACACCTATTCATTTTTCAAATTTCCCTCAAAACTAACTTTAAAAGTTTGATGCGGTCATCTACTCTCTTCTATGGCAACACCTATTCGTTGTCACCCCCAGTAATCAAATTTCCCTCAAAACTAACTTTAAAAGTTTGATGCTAGCCCAGCCAGCATGGCTTAGTGGTTGAGCATTGACCTATGAACCAGGAGGTCACAGTTCGATTCCTGGTCAGGGCACATGCCTGCGCTTCAGGCTCGATCCCCAGTGGGGGCATGCAGGAGGCAGCCAAACAGTGATTCTCTCTCATCATTGATGTTTCTATCTCTATCTCCCTCTCCCTTCCTCTCTGAAATCAATAAAAATATATTTTTTTAAAAAGAGTTTGACTTTATGACCACCTCTTCTAGGTCTTTGACTCTGGTACCTTCCAATGCTACAGCCCTTTGATTTCATTGTGACTTCCTCACCTCATCCTCACTCTTCTAATTGCCCAGCTATATGAGTTTAATCACTTCCTTGCAAATATTCTCAGTTCCTTGACCCCTCACCCTCCACCGCCCACCTACCCATCTCAGTGCTTTGCTCACTTGGTAATCTCCAGCCCTGTCTGAACCCATATAATCGCCTTTTCTATGCTGTAACATGGGCAACTGAGCTCTGGGTAGAAAAATCACAGATTTAAAAATCACAGCCGTTATCTGCCTGGTGCATCTGTTCCCCTTCATTACTAAATTCCCTTCTCCACACCCTGAGATGGCTATTTCATAGCTTGTTTTTTTGCTCATAACTTCCCCCACTCTGCTTTCCCACACACTCAGCTGGTGATGTGCCCTCACGCTAACTGAAAAAAAAGTAAGCCATCAGATGGAAATGCTCTCAACGTTCCATCAGCAAATCCATGCCTTTATTTATTTGTATCCATCTTCTCCTTTTCCCTCCTTTTGTAATGAAGAGAGCATTTCACTGCTGGGGTCCAGCCCCAGTGGGTCCAGGGGTTCCCAAAGGTGTGGACGGAGTCGGCGAAGAATGAATAACACGGAGGCAGTGTTCAGGTGATCATCATAGCCAGGTTCTTCTCTTTTATTGTCATCTAACATCTGTATATATACTATTTGGTCCCAATCCTATCCATTCTATACAAAAGGCCAGGGGGCTTCCCATCTCCATTCAAAGGTTACTCTATTGTTCCACTAAGCTACAAGGAAGTAACTGAAGGAGGTCACTCCAAGCAAAGATCAAATTGACCAACCACCCCCCTGACACTCAGTTAAAGGGTTTACTGATAAAAATCCTCACCTGGGGAAACAACCTGTCTTCTCCTAGCCAGGTTCCTTCCCCTATTGTCCTCTTACATCTGCATTTATCCTATTTGATCTTAATCCCATCCATTCCATTCCAAAGGCTAGGGCATTTCCTCATCTCCATTCAAGGTTACTTGAAACATCCCTGCAGAGACTGCCTCAAGCAGCCAGGGTGGATCAGCTTCCAGCATTTCACCACTAGCCCACACTGAGTCCTTCCACTGCTGGCCCGAGTGGCATTCCCTTCTGCTCACCCAAATAATTGGCTGCTTTGGTTTTCCTTTCTCTCTCCCCCATCATAGATCTTTCTGGAGGGAAATCAATAATTTCAAATGCTCCTATTAGGAATGAAGAAAGGTCTAAAATCAATTACCTAAATTTTCACTTTCAAAAATTAGATGAAAACTAGGAAAATTGACTGAAAATAAGTCAAAAGCAATAATTGGGATAAGAGCAGGAATCAGTAAAATTGAAAACCATCAACAAAGCCAAAATTTAGTTCTTTTGACCAAAAGATGAACAAAACTGATAAACCCCAAGCAAGACTGATGAAATAGAGGGAGAGAACACCAATGATCAATGTCAGAAATGAAAGGATCATCCTGACAGACTGTATTTATCAAATTATTAAAATGGAATACCAGGGATAACTTTATGTCAACAAAATTGACTCTAGATGAAATGGGCCAGTTCCCTGAAAAACTGACACGAGAATAACCTTGTATCTAACAAATAATTAAACCGATTTATCAAAAACCTCACCATAAAGAAAACTTCAGGTCCACTTGGTTTCAGTGGAGAATTTTATCACATGTTCAAGGAAGATTTGGAGTTATTTAACATCAAATTTACACACCCTATTTCAGAAAGTAAAAAGGGATGAACTATTGACAGAGGCCACAAAGGAGCAGAGGGAGTCATATACCAAAAAAATATGGTTTTATGATTGTATTTAAGTTCTAGTATAAATAAAACTAATTTATTAGGATTTCCTCTGTTGGGGTGAGAGATTAACTGGAAGAGTATCATAGGGTACTTTCTGGAATAGGAGGTTGCATGAATGTCAAACTTACACATTATACATTTCAAAATGAGTAAATCTGATGAATAAACAAGAACATTGGGGAGTAGATGGAGGAAGAGATGGGCCAGACAGGCAGAAATGGGTTGTTGAAGTTGGGTGATGGCAGAATGGGTGTTTATTACCTTATTCTGTGTGTATTAGATGTGCTTTAAATTCCCCATAATGAAGTTTAAAATGGAATAGTCATGAAGTTTGATTTATAAAGTGAGATGTTATATTTGTGTCTCACACTATTTCAAAGCTGCATAGTTCAGGTTTGCACAAAATGGAGTACATTTATATTTCCTTCCAGCCTTATTTTTTAAATTGTTCTTGACTGTACTGAATATGCAATTTTGCACCCAGCTTTCCTACTACCATAAGCATCTTTGCACAGTTTTACAGTCTCTTAATGGCTACCCCTCTGGCTTCTTAATGCTGAAACTCACATTTTGTCTCATTATTTTACCTACATTGAAAGTTAGTGCTACTCAAAATAACGTATCTCAAGTGTACTCGTCAGGAATACACATTTAACTGCTTACGTTCTTAATTATACCCACCCTATACTTAAGATTTAAGGTAGCCTAAAAAGACACATAAAATACAAGATAGAATGAGTTTAAAACAGAATATAAAAGGAAAGAGAAAGAAGGTTAAAGATAGAGCTGAATCAAGGCTATTTAAGGAATAAAAACCACACACCCATCTTCATCAAAGTAAATCTCAATAAACCCAACTCAAAACAACTAACTTTGAGCAAAGATGTTTTGTGTGTGTATTGGTTGGAGTGGGGGTGGGGAGGGGAGAACCTCAAAGATTAACCAGATGGCCTAAAAAAGGGGGACCACACAAATAAACCTCTTCTAGGAAATAGCTATCTTTGAGCCAGGAAAAAATTATGGACTTTCTACACAATTGATACCTTTAGGATCGTTGATAACTTCAGGAGTAGCTGAGAATAGCTTTTAATCTTGGAATAGCTGAGAGGCAGAGGAGAGGAGTGGTTTCAAATCCCAGCTCTACTGCTTCACAGCCGGTTATCTTGAGAAAATGATTTTATCTGTCTCATTTTTCATGTCAGCCTTTGTGAAACTGAGAGCAATAAACATCCACCTTATAGTATTGTTGTGAAGATTGAATGCAGATTCAACAAATACTCATTGAGACACACTGGTTGCAGGCACTGCCCCAGACCCACAGGAAGGGGTGGCAGTTAAGGCTGTATCCTTCTAGTGGAGGTGAAAACATAGGGCAGGGGAACAAATAAGTTATGCAATTTCAGACAGGAAAGCTTTTATTTGAGAGTATAATGCATGCAATGGGGCTAGACTAAAAGGTATGTGCATGCACTTGAAAAGACGTCAATCAGGAATTTCCTCTTAAAAAGATCCTATTTTTAAAAGGATCTGAAAGACAAAATGAAAGCTAACAAGAAAGTACCATCTAAACAAATGAAACATCAACACTGAGGTCTGTGTTTTAAGACAACGCGAATATCCAGTGTGGCTGGAACAGAGGGAGCCAGGGTGCCAGTGGAGAGAGGCGAGGTTGGAGAAGTGGAAGAGGCCAGAGCTGCTGGCAACACGGGAAGCAACCTGGCTTTTATTCCTTGGTAAAGGGAAGCCATTGGAAGATTTGACCCGTGGAATTCAGTGATCTGATTGATGTTATTAAGCCACTGTGTGGAGGATGGATTGTAGAGGGGCAGAAGTGGGAGGCCAGCTAGGAGGCTGTTATATATAGATACTCAGTACTGTACCTGCCATATCACAAAGCAATGAATCATGAGTCAAGTTAGCTTGGAAGGCTTTGGAAAAGTTATTCCTTTGTTGACACAGAAGAGGTTAATTGGAAGAAAGGGTCTCTTTTTATTTGTGTCTCTCAACCTTCCTCTGATTTTTCCCAGCCCCTGCCCCCTGCCTTTGAAAGTAGTCATAATGACATAGTTACAACAATGAAAATGACAAGCCACCATACTGGGGTTGGCAGAGCAAAAAGATGGAAAGAGCCTGGGCCTTGTTGAGTTGGTTGAGCAGCTCAACCAGTCCTAGGCTTCTTATCAGCAGACTGCGCTTTGTGGGATAACCACAAGGATTTCTGTATCAGCCTCTACCAACTGGCACTCTGTTACTTGCACCAAAGGCACTCCTAATTTCTAGAGCCCCTTTAACCTTATTTACTAGACCAGTGATGGCGAACCTATGACACACGTGTCAGAGGTAACATGCAAACTCATTTTTTTGGTTGATTTTTCTTTGTTAAATGGCATTTAAATATGTAAAATAAATATCAAAAATATAAGTCTTTGTTTTACTATGGTTGCAAATATCAAAAAATTTCTATATGTGACACAGCACCAGAGTTAAGTTAGGGTTTTTCAAAATGCTGAGCTCAAAAGGTTCGCCATCACTGTACTAGACCCATACCTCAGGTAACTGCAATGCAGAATTTGACCAATTTAAGAGTCAACTCAGTTCTTCCTCCAGGCTGTTTGTTGTTTGTTTGTTTGTTTCTTTCTTTCTTTCTTTATTTAAATCATAAGGTTATGTTGCCCAGATAGCAGGCTCAGTGGTTGAGCAACAACCTATGAACCAGGAGGTTGCAGTTCGATTCCCGGTCAGCGCACATGCCCAGGTTTGGGGCTCAATCCTCACTGGGGGGTGTGCAGGAGGCAGCCAATCAATGATTCTCTCTCATCATTGATGTTTCTCTCTCTCTCTCTCTCTCTCTCTCTCTCTCTCTCCTTTTCTCTCTGAAATAAAAATATTAAAAAATAAAAATAATGAAGTTATGTCAAGTTCTATATTAAGACATCTCCTGTATAAATTGCAACACATATGTCACACAGAGAAGCAATCCCTCCATTCTTTAAAAACACCAAGGAAAGTATCATTGGATTTACTACTTAAGGTAACAATCAATTCCCAGCAAATAATCAGTTTTTCTGTGGATTAACTAAAAAACATAAAATTTAAGTGGTCATGAAACAAGACCAATATCTTGACATACCAAATTTGCATTGGCAGGGAAATGTCCGTGTGAAGATAAGTTACATCCGGTTTTTAAGGAATGAAATCAAAACAGACCAAAAAGAAAAAAAAATACATCACACGAACCAAGCCAACCCCCAAGATTTACAAAGATCGGGCTTGCCAATTTATAGCAACTCTTTGCCAGAGTTCCCAGGTTCATTCTCCGCCAGCTGGTACAGTGAAGATTGAACACTCCGCACGGAAGGGCGGAGGCGCTTCCATCTGTGGTCATTACCTGATCCCGCTGATTTCAGCCGCCAAGACGAACTCCATGGGGCGTGTATTTTTCGTTTTTCATTTAAAAAAAATAGTTTATTATAGAATATTTCTAACCCAGAGAAGAGAGCAGAACATAATATGACATACATCCATGTGCTCTCTGCTGATATTTGACAAATGTTCACATTTTGCCATTTGCTTTGGAGTTTTAAAAATAAAACTTTACAGAGACTCTAAAGTATCTGGTGAGTATCCAACACAATCCTGGCTTCTTATTGTTTTAATTTGTATTTCATGGTGCATGCCTCTGCACCATTAGACCACCTGCACATCTCTAACTTCATCCATATGAATACAGCTGCTACATGGAAGTCTGTCTTCAAAACATTCTCTGGTGAAGCTTCTTGGCCTGCCTCTACATTCCCTGCCTCCCCTTTAATGCTCCAGACTCCACATTTCGCATTACTGCTCAAACCATTAAAACAACACCTTTTCCCTTTGTCTCAGCAACCTTCCAATTAACTGTGGCTCTTACAAGTTTCAAGTGACATTTCAGATGCCTGGGAACAGTGCCTGAGGCAACCTTCAAGGCTAGTTAAGATTCTGGTCACCAATTCAGATGTTCCTATTCCTGAGGGGGAGAAGCAGGGGAGATGGGGGGATCCCATTACACCTCTCCTGTATCAGCTCCCATTCTGAACCTGTCACTCTCCCCAAATCTCCACGTGCTCACAAACCTAGAAACCTCCAAACTCCTTTTGGGTTTTTATGGAGGCTTTGTGTCTCCAGGCCTGCCCTCTGCCCCTGTCCTGCTTTGTGCCTACTATGGACTCACATTTCACTCTGTTAAGTTTTATCTTCAGAGGGTCAGAGAATTAATGTGTGAGCAGAGAACTAAAGGATGATTTGAAGTCGTAAAGGAAAACACCAGGAGTGGGCGGTGTGAGACCACCTTACAATATCCCCCCAAATTCACCTTTTGATATGTGTGCAACAGAAGTCGGTAGAAAACAGAAGTCGGGGACATGTAACTATATATTATGACATTGCTCCATTGAGTAACCGTGTGTTTGGTTGAGTTTAAATAGTGTTGAAAATATCTGCTCCTAAATCATATAATCAAAGCTATGCTGCACCTTTTGCTAAGATAATACATTTGATCTTTCAGATCCTTGTTTTTCCAGAACAGAAATCCTACTCAATAGTGGATGAGATTTGTTTTGCAAAATTCTCTAGTGAGCCTGTTCTGATCCTCAGTAATCTTCAATTTCTTTATCAAAAGCTCACAACTAATTTTAACACAGTGAATAAATTAGTGTTAATATAAATTTAAATAATTCGTTATGGAATTTTGTCAGACAGGAAAATCTATTTTGAAGAATTTAGTTTCTCCCATTAAAAAAAATCAGGCCAGTTTTGTCCATTTTCAGTATTCTGTCAACCTACTTATGCTTCATAGCCTTTCACAGGAAGCAGTGATTCTTCAGTAACATCTGCACATCCCTTTGGTTTTCAAGGCTCTAGTTTATAGTCTCCAGTCCCTTGGACTCCTTGAGACTGGCGGGGAGTCCTCTAACTAGCTTCCTTCCTATCTGGGGTTTGGGTCGTCTCATGGTTAGTCTAGCCTTCTTGATTTGAAGATAATTTCTCTAATGGAGACGAAAGGAACACAATACAACAAAATAAGAGTGAATAGCCCTTTCCCTGTCATCTGTTAAGATAATAGCATTCGTCCCCAAGCAGTCTGATTAGATGTAATTAAAACAAACTTTGAATTCATTTGAATGACTTTTATATTTTTGGCTATATATTTTCATTTTTCAGCTCTTTTTAAACATAGGCTTAGATTTGCCCCAGAAATTGGAGTGAGAAAAATTTAAAAAAAAATGTGTTAGTAAAGGAACAGAAGAAAGTACTCATAAATTTAAAGGAAATTAAATTATTTGTGGACTGATTATGTATACACACACACACACAAGGCTTGGCAGAAGTAGGTTGTGAGTAGGCAAAAACAGTTTATTCTTTGTATTCTTATTTATTAATTATCGTATTACTTCCCATGTGAACAACTGTAAACCTACTTTTGCCCCACCCTATAGATATATCAAACCCACACAAATGATTTCAGGATGAGGAATTTAGTTAATCAACGGAATGCTTCTCCCTTTACATTCTGTACATTGGCGGGTTGAATAATTTTGGTTGGCACATAGGGCAAACTGCTGAATTTATCAGTTGGCTGTAGCTTTACCTCAATTAGCCTCTCCTAAGGTTCCCCAGAGACATAGTGAATTCATCTCCTGGCTGTTTATCTTCCTGAGTAGATTTTTAAGGATGAGTATGTGGGTCATATATTCCCTAAGCTGGTGCATATTTGCTCTACCCATGGGAATGGCAGTTTCATAGGAACCTCAAGGTTTTCTAAACATTTCTTTATTATTTTCTGACATTTAACATTGAAGAAAAAATCTGTGGTTGGCCCAATTTCTTCTTCTTACAAGTCACCTGTTAATTCTAACTAGATGATGATAGGATTCTTTTTATTCTTGAAACTAGAGGCCCAATGCACGAAATTAGTCCAAGGGACTCAACCCTCGCAGCTGCGGCTTGCCTTGGCCCTTGGAGCCCCAGCTTTGTCTGGAAGATAATTAGCATGTTATGCTTTTATTATTATAGATAATATTGTCACCATAATGTGACTAGTTGTTTCTTCTTATTAATTTGCCTAAGAATTGGTGAATTCAGATCTTCCTAAATTCTAGGAATTTTTTTCATATATCACTGTAAATGTTTGTGTTCCTTTTTTTTTAATTCTTTTTTTTCAGGGATGCTGATTATGTATATTGTCGAATCTCCACTGTCTACCCTTCATCTGTCATATCATTTCTGATTATGTCCCTCTCTTTAGTTCTCTTTCTCTGAATTGTGAAAGCTTTCTCCATCATATAATTCAATTCTTGCTCTGATTATTTTCCTTATTCCTTACAATCCTTATTATGAACTCTAAAGTGAAATTATTTTAGTTCTACCTTTTCTTAAGTGCTTCATATTGCTTTCCTTCTTAACCTATTACTTTGTCATCTTATTTTCACTGGGCCCATTTAAAAAAATCCTGGGAGCATTAGTCTAAACCTTTTTGGCTCCTTATGGTAAGTGGGTCAATGACTCTTCATGGCTTTCCATCCTTCTTTAATGTTTTAAATATTAAAATAAGTTATATGTTATTGGTTGTTTTGCTGGTTACTGTTCCTTCAATTAGTCAGATCAATGCAGACAAATCATTTCACTATGTTGGACAGGTGTTTGCTCCTGTGGACCACCTTTTTATTTCCCTGGGTCCCATTGGTCTCTATCACCAGCTCAGCTACTCAGTGTCCTGAGAGAAGTGGGGAAGGTAGTTGAGGCCAGGGCAGTCCCCTCAGGAGAATTGATTTGCATATTTTATTTTCTCTGTGGTCATCAAATTATAGCACTAGGGACAAGCTTTTCTATCTGGATGAGCTCCATTGTGTGTACACCATGTGGCTTTGTCTCCTTTCTGCCCTTTATGGGTAAATGGCATTGTCTCTCTGATTCTGAAGATACTATGTCAATTTGGAGTGATCCAGTTATTTTTCACTAAAAGCTGTGTTTCTGTAGTGTTTCTCACTAGTTCAAGTGAAAGAAATGGCTGTCAATAGAGTAATCCCCAAAGATCTCCTGGTGTGCTTTTCTTCAGACCTCACCCACCACAGAAGCTGTTTCCCTGTTTCCTTCCCTCCCACCCATCACCCACATCCACCAGAGAAAGCCTGAGCCATGTCAGAGACAATCTATACTACTAGCTTCTTGTTCAATCTCCCAGTATGCTCTGGGAATGCTCTTAACACAGTGGGGCAGCCCCCAGCTCTCCCACAACTTCTCTGGGTCTTCTAATTCAGGGATATCAGCAGGATTTGTCAGAATTTCCTTATCTAGTCCTCACAAGGCTGCCCAGCCTGATCAGGCAGAGAAATCACCTGCTGATTCCTAGTGTCCCTGAGTTTGGGGGAACCCACTCTTTAATCAGAAGTAACTACATAGTTGGTTGGTACCAAGGATGGTTGATGCCATGCCATTGTTTCTGCCTTGAGAACGGTTTTAGAGTTTTCCCTTTATTAGTACTTCCTTTTGGGCAGTTTCCGGGACAGAAGTTTAGTTACTCATTTTCAATTTATTCATTCAACTCATAAATATTTTCTAAGGGCTTAATATGCCCAATTACCATGAACCAGAGACTATGTTGTCTTGAGCAGTCATCTTTCAGCTCCAAACCTCGCCCTTCATGATTCTAGGTCCAGTAGTGCAAACCAATTCTGTTCTGCCAGTGGGTGCCCTGGCAGGCTCTGCCAATAGGGGGTGCTAGAGGGAGCCTGGAAGGACCGAGAGGAAACCAGCTTCCTCCTGTTGGCAGCTCTCTTCCTGCCAGCATTGCCACAATGGTCTTTACTCTGACAGTGACAGTCAGTCCTAGTTTCCAGGTCTTTCCTCACACTTCAAAACCAGCCTCATCCCTTCCCCACCATCACACCATCAGCCAGCCTGGGCACCCAGGGCTCTGGATCCCAGTTCTGCGGTGGCCACTTTGCAAAGTTGTGGCACACCAGGATCAGCCAGGCCAGATGCTCTCCCAGAGACCTGGGCCAGCCCTGCAGGGCCCTCCTGAAGGCCTGGGGGTTCCAGTCCCTCAGCCTCCTTCCTTCATTCCCCAGGCCCTATGAGCAGATGCAGCTTCCTGTGTTGCAGTGCCTGTGTCACCTTAGTGTGCCCCCTTTCCCTTTTCAGTTCGCTAATACCTATTTATCCAATTCCCGGTATTAAATTCCTTATTAAATTTATTGGTGTTGAGTCTGTTTTTCTCACTAGACCATGACCCATACAAATATAAATCAAGCCCTTGCCCTAGCCAGGTGGCTCAGTTGGTTGGAGCATTATCCTATACACCAAAAGATTGCAGGTTCAATTCCCAGTCAGGGCACATACTAGGGTGTGAGTTCAATTTTATGTCAGGAGGCAGCCAACTGATGTGTATGTCTCTCTCTCTCACCCCCCCCTCCCTTCCTCTCTTTGTAAAATCAATAAAAATATATCCTCGGGTGAGGATTGAAAAATAATAAAATAAAGCGAACCCTCAAAGAACTTGAATGTATCAGTCTAGTAAAAGATATAGACAAGTAAACCAACAAATACAAGATGACAAATGCTTTGGTAGAATAAATTTGGGGTACAACAGAAGCACAAAAAAAAGGCAGAACTAACCTACACTTTAGGAGTGCCATGGACTATTTTACAGATGAAGTAGCAACAAGCTGAAATCTGAAGATAGGTAGGAGTTTGTTAGGAAACGAAGAGAGGAAGAAAGTGTTCTGGGTAAAGTCCCAAGTCCAGAGAGAACAGGAACTGTTTGAGTCTGATGGGTAAGGAAAACATGGAATACTTTGAGACTTGGAGGTAAGAGGGCATATGGGGTGACTGAAAATTTTTCTTGTGTTGCCAAAACACACGGTGAGGTTGAGAGCAGCAAGAGATAAATGTGGTAAGTTATATAGATTTCAGGTCAGGAATAACTTTATTATAAGCCATTTTAAGGAATTTGAGGACAATTTGGAGCCACTGAATTATTTTAAGCAAAGAAATGACTTGATCAAATTTGAATTTTAGGAAGATGAATTAGAAAAAGAGATGAGTAAGGCAGAAAAACTAGATAGGAGATTGCTACATTTATCCAAAGAAGAAATGTTGGTGGCCTAAGAGAGGATAGAGGAGGGGGGGGATAAAGAAAAGATATGTTTGAAAGACACAATGAAGTTAGGACTTAGGTATTATTTGACTGAGGCAGGTCAGGCAGAGAGAGGAACCAGGAATTCAATAAATATAGAAATATTCATTCAATAAATATTTCTTAGGAAATAACTGCAGGGATATATCAGTGAACAGACCCTCAAATTTTTGGCTTAGAGAACTTACTGGATGGCATGGTCCTGCTCACTGAGTGAAGAGTATCTCTGATGAGATCCTCATGTAATTTGCTCCTACCTCTATCAATTCCATAGCCTGTGAGACTCTGGAGTACTCCCCACAAGTGTGCTAATTCTTAGGGATGAACCCTATATTCGTCCCAAGTTTTTTCCACCTTGAATGTTGTCTCTGCTCTTCACTGTCTTGAACAAGGTAAGAATGTTCATACTTCTTTATTAAAAATATTTTTATTGATTTTTAGAGAGACAGGAAGGGAGAGGGAGAAAGAGAAATATCGATATGACATTGATGGGCTATCTCTTGCACACCCCCTATCAGGATGGAGCCTGAAACTCAGACAGGTGCCCTAACTGGAAATCAACCCAGCAACCTTTCCTTAAATGGGATGATGCCCAACCAACTGGCCACACTGGCCAGGGCTGCTGCTGCTTCTTCCTTTTTTTTTAAATCCTCACCCGAGGATACAGAGAGAAACATCAATGGGGAAGAGAACATCCGTCTGTTGCCTCCCATACACACCCCAACCAGGGACCCAACTGCAAACGAAGTATGTGCCCTGACCAGGAACTGAACTGGCAACCTTTCAGTGTACTGGCTGACACTCCAACCAACTGAGCCACACTAGCCAGCGTACGTCTTTTAATAGCTATGAAGTAATTCTTCTCTCAAAATATTTACTGAGCAAGGAAGACTTACTGAAGATTATGTAGATGAGAGTTTATGTCACTCATCCCACAATAAACAGTTTTTTTTAAATCCCTGTTAGATATTTTAGCTTCGCTTAGATAGTGCCAACATTAAAGGATTCTTTATCACTCATATTTTGTATTTATCCTTCCTTTCTGCCTTTCTCTTCCCACAATGCTCATCTTCCTGGATTCCATACCCAACCCCCTCAGGCAAAAACAACTTCACTCATTCTCTTATCAAAATAAATTGAGCTTTGCTTCCAGCTTTTACCTCAACACTTGCATAACAAACTCAATTCCATGATGGTGATCACTTTTCACCACCAGTAAAAAGGAGCTACCCTTCTTAGAAAGCACCTGTAGTGACAAATAACCATTTCCAAACATCAGTGTGAAAGAGAAACATCGATGGCTTGCCTCCTGTACATGCCCCAACTGGGATTGAACCCACAACCTAGGTATGTGCCCTGACCTGGAATCAAACCCACAACCTTTTGGTGCACGGGACAACACTCCAACCTATTAAGCCACCTGGCCAGGGCTATTTATTATCTTATAGTTAAGATACTAAAATATCTTTTAGGTTCATAGGCAATATCATATCACAGATCCATAATTTATTCTATTTCTACTTATTCATTGGAAATAAAAATGACCAGAAAGGAGAAACTATATTGCGGTTGAACAGCTACATTATTTATTTGTTAAAGAGACCTAGGTATAAGATTAAAGTCTGAGACTTCATCTAAGTCAAGAAGAGTGATGGGGCATTAATGAAGGGATGTTGGGCTTCAAGGCAAAGGTAATATCACTGCAAATGAATCTAAGCAGTGGAGACCTCTTGCCCAATTGAGTCTTGAACAAGCCCTTAAAGGTAGTTTGGGGAAGGTTTCCCAGTCAGAGAGCTGGACAAGTTTTAAGGCAAAGGTAATATCACTAATATCACTGCAAAGGAATCTAAGCAGTGGAGACCTCTTGCCCAATTGAGTCTTGAACAAGCCCTTAAAGGTAGTTTGGGGAAGGTTTCCCAGTCAGAGAGCTGGACACTCCCAGAAAAGAGAATCATGTGGGTGTTATCAATCTAATCTGGAGCTCACCAGATAAGCAAATTATCTGTCTATGCAAATGGTATCTCCTGCTCTTATTCCAGGCTCCATCACCCTTGTCTGTGGGCTGCCAGCTGAGGTATTACTGGCCTCCCCTGAGAGAGTACAGCATGACGGGTAGGATATCTGTGTTCTGGATGTGTCTTTACAGCTTCTCTGATATGTGACCGGGGATAAAGGATGTGAGGATTCAGATGCTCAGTATGTAAAGTGTCTTTGCTTATCTTTTAAAGCCTGGGAGCCGCATCTGAAGATTCAGTACGAAACCTTCCAGCTCTATCACCTCCATTTCAGTGACCCAGACTTGGACAGTTCCCCGCCAACTCCTTTGAGACATACTTTTGCTATTAAATATCCACTCTGTAAAAGATGGCCAGAGGCCAAGGCCTAAAGGGTGGCTTCCCTTGCACTCCGATAATGAATACTTTTATTGACATTATCGTATTACAAAAAATAAATACATAAGATGAAGAGACATTTTTATTCCCTTACCAACTGCTAAGAAATGTTGCCTTAGAGAGATACTACTCCTTTCTGGGAAAATGCTTGCTAACATCCTTGTTGGGAGTAGACACTGAGCCTGCTGAGCCTATGGGGCCAAGGTGTCCATCAGCTGCAGTAGGTATTACAGCGTTTCACCTAGGACCTCTCTTCAAAGTCAGTATTTCCATCCCAAGCTGCTAGGTGTATCATCTGCTAAGCTAATTGAAAATGAAATGGACTTTGGTTGCAGGGACATGCTTTGCCCAAAATTACACTGCCTCCTTCCCAGGGGACACCCCACAGCTGATGACTGGCTGATGAGAATGCAAAGCCCCAGTCCCCTGTACAGTTTGGGACAAGGAGTGAGGAGCACCCAACTCCATGGTCCCCTGAGGGACCTGTTGAGACCCAACTTGCAAACACAGTGAGGACCTGCTCCTCCTTTTGCCCAATACTATTTTATATTTTCTCACTTTTTTGTGTCTTCTAAGAGCACTCCCTAACATACCTGCATGAGCTCTGTCTCAGAGTCTGCATCTGGGAAGCCCAGTCGAACACAAGGGCTAAAGCTTCAAAGCAAGAGGGAAGTCACTCTATGTTCTGAAGGGACATTGTGAGCCTGGGGAAGGTGGGGGGTGCGGAGTGAGAGGAGTTATGGAGAAGAAAGAAGAGTGCATGAGGGGCAGAATGTGGGCATGATGGAATGTCACTGCTTCTTGCGACTCCCCAAGCCGTTAGTTAAGTCTATAAAACTCATAAAATGTTAGGGTTGATTAGATTTCGTGTGGAAATGAAAGGGCCTGACTTCTGTATCCTGTTAACACAGGAGTAGAACAGATGGCTGGCGTGGTTGCTCAGACAGGGGGACCGAGTCAGGATTTGAGCTTCATTTTGAGATGCCATTCTGAATAGTTCAGATTAAGGAGCAATCTCCCACTTCATCTCAAATTAATTCCCCACCGTAGCACAGAGCAGAACTACATCCTCACTGTGCAGGTTAAGCTCCTGGACATGTGGTGGAGAAATATAGGGATATGACTGGAGATTGGATTGAGGGCTCTGCCTCAGATTCCCAGGGAAGTTATGGAGCTACCCCAAGGCCAGCCCTTTCAGCATGGAAAAATGTGCAACAGGCTGTGGCACAGCAAAGTGCTCCTGTGTGTATTGCTAGGGGATTAAGACAAACCCCTCTAGATGAGTAACTAGGAAAGCAGTGGATGCTAATGCGAGTCAGAGTGCTAACCCATAATTTCCATGTCACTGAAGTTCAACTTGACGGAAGCCTCATGAACTATGCAGATGACAAGCATGATTTACTGGAATTGTGCTTATGTCAGAGTCTCTACCGGAAATGGAACTCACTGCAGATGGTTCAAATGAAGAGAAATACATGAAGTGACCACTTACAGAGGGGCAGGCTGGGTTCGGGGGGCAAACAAGGGATGAGGAGCTACCCAGAGGCCAGCAGCAGGAGGAAGCTGAGGCCGTCCCTTGGGCTGAGGCAACCTGGGAGGAAAGATGGAACCGCCCAGGGGCCAGGACCGTGGCGGAGGCCCCCATGGAGCTAGGCCGGTGCTGATGCCCAGAGGAGGAAGAGCTATATCCCGACTCTTCTCTCCTCCACGTTCCAATCTCCTGCCAGTACTTCCCGTTGGTGGAGCCCAATCAGAAACCATCTGGAGAGAGGGCCTCGGTGATACAGGGCACAGGGCAGAGCAGACGTAAAGGATGAATCTGTTGGGGGCTGAGGGGGAGGAGTTGGCAGATGGAGAATATTCATGTAGGGCAGCTATCTGGTATAAAGTTCTGCTTTTAAAAAGAAAAAAAAAACCCTTAGTCTTCTCAAGTGTGTGGGTTTAGGACAAATTATTCCAACAGGCACATGTCGGGAAAGATTTCTTGGCAGAAAATCACAGCTCAGAAGGCGGCCTAAGCAAGGCTCCTGGTCGGACCCAGGAGAAGGGGCTTGAATGGGTCTTGGGGAGAAGGAGGCATCGTGAGTTTGCAGCCAGGCGTCTGGCATCGCACGTGACCTGTCTGCATATAACTTCCTGTCATTTCTAGGTTGGTCCGCTGCCCTGTAGGCTGGGTCATAGGATTCTCCTGGCATGCAGCACCCCGGCTCCCTGCCCTCCACACCATGGTTGAGGAAAGTGATGAGAGCAGGGTTCACTCTGAGCAAGTTTGTAAAACTTGACTGACTTTCGATTTCATGCTGGTCATGTCCCTCGTGGGCCCACATTGTCAGAGCCCACGGAGAGGAGAAGCTCATTTTATCTGCAGAGAATGAACCTTAGCCCCCTGGGAAAAGGCTATAATTCTCCATCTCTGTTCATCTCTCCAGAGGATAGCAATGTGGTACTCTAGGGAGAATAGAACCTTTAAAAGATGGCTTTCTGCTCCTTCAAATCTCATGATATAAAGTCATTCCCACCACTTTAATATATCTCTTTGCTCACATTGCCACCTTTATGTCTCCCCCGAGTTACTGCAGGGGCTTTGTCATCGCTCTTGATGTGTCTGGTGTGCCCCTCTACCTCCGTCTCCATACTGTATTGGAGAGATCTTCCAAAAATAGTTAAAACCTCTTTAAGGGTTCTACTAAAAATTATTGTAGATGCTTTACCATCAGCTCTCCATCCACCACACACACACACACACACACGCACACACAATACCAACCACCCCACACCACTGATCTCTATGTTTCAGCTCTGCTGAACCCACATTCTTTTTCTTTTCTTTTCTTTTCTTTTTTTTTTTTTAGTTATATGGCCTCTTGCATTTCTGATTTGGGGGTAGAGACCCATTTCATTCAACTGGGCTTCCTTCATAAACATCTTGGAAAGAAAACAGCCTGTAATGTTTGCTACAAAAGAAGTATGTGATCTTTTCATCAGTTTCTTTCTTTCTTTTAATCATCCTAAAAGGAGTCTCGTAAGTTGTGCTAGGGATTCCCTGGGGATGCATAGTAATGAAGCCATCTCCCGATTTAGCGGCACTCCTGGGACTTCGCCCTCTCCCAGCACCAGGCACAGATGCTGTGCTGGGAACAGAGCAAGGCAGCGGCTTGGAAACCAGGCCTGTCCCGTTGATGACCTCAAGCAGGCAGGCCAGATCAAAGTATGTGGTCAAGGAAATTCACAGACATTAACAAGAAAGGTCAGAATGTCAGGACACTGGGTTTCCACTGGCATTTTATTTGCTGGCTATTGAATCAGAAAGGAAAAGCTCTTCACTAAACAAAGAGAGCAACATCTCTTATTAACGTAGACTGAGGGCTATCGTTTCATAGAACAAATTATTTGAAATCCTCATAAAACTTACTACTTTTTAAAAAGATAATGTAAAATCTTCAGGGCCAGGCACTGTTCTAGGTGCTGGGGAGTAGAGAAGTAACAAAAATGATAAAGTCTGTGCTGTCCTGGGGCCGGACTGGGAGAAAACAAATAGGCAAATAATGATACAATGTTCGATCAGTTCCTGACAAGAGTTGGGCTGAAAAGTAAAGCGGGAGTAAACTGATAGTGTCCGATGAGCTGGGTGCCTCTCTATAGGGATCATCGGAAAAGCCTCTGCCGAAACCGGTTTGGCTCAGTGGATGGAGCGTCGGCCTGCGGACTGAGGGGTCCCGGGTTCGATTCCGGTCAAGGGCATGTACCTGGGTTGCAGGCACATCCCCAGTGGGAGATGTGCAGGAGGCAGCTGATCGATGTTTCTCTCTCATCGATGTTTCTATCTCTCTATCTCTCTCCCTTCCTCTCTGTAGAAAATCAATAAAGTATATTTTAAAAAATTTTTCTGTAAAAAAAAAAAGCCTCCGAGGACATGAAGTTTGTGCAGAGACCTGATCGAAGCGACGGAGGAGGCCACACAGATGTTTAGGGAAATAGCATGCCAAGAAAGGGAGCAAGGCCCTGATCCGGCCAGGGAACGGGCAGGAGGCTCCTGTGGCCATGTTCCGTGAACAGCGTGGTTGCAAACAAGATCTGAGAAGTTGCCAGAGCTGAGATCCTGTGGCCTTGAGGGCCGTGGTGAGGATTCTGGGTGCTGTGGGTCCAGAGAAGCCACAGGAGGACTGAGGGCAAAGAGGGACACAGTTGGTTGATGTTGTTAAAAGATTGCTCTGGCTTTCATGTGTTGAACTGACTGTGGAGAGAAGAGAGGAGAACAGTAGCAGATACACCAGTGAGGTTGGTGTGAGATAATGACTTAGCAAGGACTACCATGTCAGCAGTGCAGAGTATGAGAAGTGGTTGGACTCAGAATGCACTTTGAGGGTAGGTTGGTAGGTTTTCCGTTGAGTAGAATGAGGGTACGAGAGAAAGAAATGAGGAAATGATAATCCAAGATATGTGTCCTGAGCAAACGAGTATATTATGTTGCTATTGATTGAGAAGGGACGCAATAGGACCTGCACAATTGGGATAAAAATTAAGAATATGCTTTGGATACTTTAAGTCTCAGAAGCCTATTAGGTATGAAAGTAGAAAAGTTGATTGGGCAAGTAACTGTATATTCAAATCTGGAATTGGGGTGGAAGATTGGGCTGGAGGTTCTAAGTCATATAAATTTATATATAATAATTAAAATTACGGGCTCTAATTTCAAAATATTTAGGGTATACGGATGGAGAATAGAGGAGGTCTGAGGTGTTATATTAGGAAGAAGAAAAGAATAGAGCAGAAGAGACTGAGAATGAATGGTGGACATAGTAGAAAGAAATACATAGTGGAATTCTGAAAGCCACAAGGGACACATGTTTTAAGAAGGAAGGAGTCAAAAATAATGCTTTTAAAAATCACATCCATCAGGATGGCTATTAATTTTAAAAGTAGAAAATAACAGGTGTTGGCAAGGATGTAGAGAAACTGAAACACCTGTGCATTCCTAAAGAGAATGGAAAGTGCAGCTGCTATGGAGAACAGCATGGTGGTTCCTTAAAAAATTAGAAATAGAGTTACCATATGATCCAGCAATTCCACTTCTGAGTATATACTCAAAGGAAGTGAAAGCAGTAAATCAGATATTTGTACACCTTTGCTCATAGCATCATTATTCACAACAGTCAAAAGGAGGAGGACATCTAAGTGTCCACAGATGAATGGATAAGCAAAGTCAGTGTATACATACAATGAAATATTATTTAGCCGTAAAACAGAAGGAAAGTCTAACACATGCTACAACATGGATGAAACTTGAAGATATTATTCTAAGTTAAATAAGCCAATCACAGAAGGAAAAATACTATATAGTTTCATTTATATGAAGTAGCTAGAATAGTCAGATTTATAGAGTTAGAAAGTAGAATAGTGGTTACCAGGGACTGGAGGAAAGGGGAAATGGGGAATTGTTTTTTCAATGGGTACAGAGTTTTAGTTGGAGTTCTGGAGATGGATGGTGGTAATGGTTGTACAATGTGAATGCATTTACTGCATAGAACTCCACTAAGAAAGTGAACTGCACTAAAAGTGCACCCAAAAAATTTACACTAAAAATTTTAGCCAAAATTGTAAATTTTCAGACATGTATATTTTAGCACAATGTTTTCTTTAAAGGATTGTTTTTTTTCCAAAAATGTGCTAGAACAAGTAAATATCAATATTTTTAAAAGATAAACTTAAATCTTTATCTCACACAATAAACAAAAATCAAAGTAGATTATAGTTCTAAATTAAAGAGCTAAAATTATAAAAACCTTAGAAGTAAACATAGGAGAAAATCTTATAATTTTGGCTTAAGCAAAGGTTTTTTAAATATGACATCAAAAGCATGATTCATAAGATAAAAATTAATAAATTGGACTTCATCAAACATTAAAACTTCTCTGAAAAGACACTGTTTAAAACCTTTTTAAAAAATCACACAATTAGAGAAAATATTGGAAAATTGCATAATTGGAAAAGGATTTATATTCAGAATATGAAAAACTCCTGTAATTCAATAAAAAGACAAATAACACAATTAAAAACAGTCAAGAAAATTCAATAGATGGTTCATCAATGAAGATCTATGAGTGGTTAATAAACACAATAAGAGATGCTCAACACAATTTAGTCATTAGGGAAATACAAATTAAACGATAATGAAAAATAACTGACAGCTACAAGAATAGTTAAAATCCCAAAGACTGGCCATAGCAAACATTGGGGAGGCTGTGGAGAAACTGCAGCAGGAATGCTCTGTTGCTGGGAATGTGCAATGATCCAACCACAGGCAAAACAGTTTGGCAGCTTCTTAAAAAAGTAAATTTAAACTTAAATGATCTATCAATTCCACTCCTAACTATCCACCCAAAGGGAGCAAAGAGTTATGTCCATACAGACTTGTAGGAATAGGTCCAGAGGAGCATTGTTCATCATAGCCAAAAAGTGGGAACAACCCGAATGTCCATCAACTGGTAAAAGGAGAAAGTCAATATGATGTCTTCACACGTTGGGACACTATTTAACCATCAAAAGGAACAAACTACTGCTACAGTTTGTGACACGGTTGAAAGTGAGAGATGTCTTACAAAAACCCACATATTGAATTATTCCATTTGTGTGAAATATTCAGAAAAGGCAGCTCTGTATGAACTGAAGATCAATGATTACCTGTGCTGAGGTTGGCTTGGGGAGTGACTACAATCGAACATGGGGAAAGTTTTTCCTGTGACAGAAATGCTCTACATCGAAATTATGGTAAGGCTTGTACAACTCGATGCATTTACTAAGACCTGCCTGAGCAAGTCTCTCCCACATGTGTGGACTGCTCTAAAACAAGGCGGCCAAGCACAAATACTGGGTTACCCTATGTAGCTCTTGGTGGCTCAGTAGTTGGAGGTAGATGAGAGGCAGCCAACATTCCACAGTCTTGCCCACCTGAGTATAATGAAAGAAGGTCTTCAACCAAAATCACATTGTATATGTTTATTAGACAAAACTATTTATTAACAGAAAAGCACAAAGGCAGTTCATATCACATACACAGTAAGCTCTGTGAAGTCCTACTCCCTGCTGACCTTGTATGAGAGGCTCACTTGAGGCCAACACAATCCAGAGGCATAATTCAGCTAATGTAATAGCTGGTATCGGGCAACCAGAGTCCTCTGAAATTATGGCTGTTCACGGATCATTTCAGACACTTGCCTTAAAAGGGCACATATTAAAATTGTTGCTACATGTTTATATATACTTATTCAATCCTATATAATAAAAGCCTAATAAGCGGTGCCCTGTTGTCCAGTTGACCATTCATCCAATCAAAGCGTAATATGCTAATGATATGCTAAGGCCACTCAACCAC
>NW_005356300.1:260373-274366 GCF_000412655.1 Myotis brandtii
CTAGTGGGGTTCGGCCTGGCCTGCACCCTCTTGCAATCCAGGACCCCTCGGGGGATTTAGGAGGGCCGGTTTCAGCCTTATGGCAGAACGACTGGTCGCTATGATGCACACTGACCACCAGAAGGCAGATGCTCAACGCAGGAGCTGCTCCCTGGTGGTCAGTGCACTCCTATAGGGGGAGGGTTGCTAAGCCAGAAGCTGGACTCATGGCTGATAAGCACAGTGGTGGTGGCGGGAGTCTCTCCCACCTCTGCGGCAGTGCTAAGGATGTCCGACTGATGGTTTAGGCCCCCTAAGCCATCAGTCAGACATCCCCCAAGAGCTCTCGGACTGCAAGAGGGCGCAGGCCGAGCTGAGGGACACCCCGAGTGCACGAATTTCATGCACTGGGCCTCTAGTGTTAGGATAATTTTTTAAACTATCTTTGCTTAGTCAAAAGGTAAAAACTTTCAGTTATAAGATAAATAAGTCCTGGGGATATAATGTCCACCATGGTGACTATAGTTAACAACAGCATCCCCGGAGAGCTCTCGGACTGCAAGAGGGCGCAGGCCGAGCTGAAGGACACCCCGAGTGCACGAATTTCATGCACTGGGACTCTAGTGTTAGGATAATTTTTAAAACTATCTTTGCTTAGTCAAAAGGTAAAAACTTTCAGTTATAAGATAAATAAGTCCTGGGGATATAATGTCCACCATGGTGACTATAGTTAACAACAGGGGTCCTCAAACTTTTTAAACAGGGGGCCAGTTCACTGTCCCTCAGACGTAATGTCCACCATGGTGACTATAGTTAACAATATTGTTCTGTATATGTGAAAGTTTCTAAGAGAGTTAACCTTAAAGGTTCTCATCACAAGAAAAAATGTGTATCTATGTGAGCTGATGGATGTGAACTAAGCATATTATACTAATCATTTTACAATATGTACATATATTATCAAATTATGTTATGTACTGAAATGTATACATGTCAATTATGTCTCAATAGAGCTGAATAATTTTTACAAAAACAAAAAAACTTATATTCACACAAAATCTATAAAAAAGAATATTTTAGCCAATTCACATTTCTTGAAAACCATTATTTCACAAACAAAAACCTATTTTTAGCATTTGTCAGGCTAATTATACTGACCAAAAACATTCATCAGAAATAAAAATAACTGAAGCACTTCTAACAAATACCCCTATCTGGCAGGTAGACTTTCTGATTAGACTATGTCACCACTTGTGGGGTATGAATTCTTGGTTAAAGCAACTAAGTACAACTAATGTAAAATTGAGCATCTGCATACCTGTGGTGAAATACTATATTTCATGACTCTAAGATATCAAAGGTCTTAAGATACAATTTGATGCACCTATGACAAAAAATGTTGTCAATTATAACTTTAAGACACTGACTGTGAGATACAACACAGTATCATAAATCTTGAAATGTGAGAAAAAACACTGTGTCTTAGAGTTGAGGACATAGTTAAAACTAAATGTTTAACATCATAGCAGCAGGCCAACGTGCTTCTCGTGTCAGGCGGCATCCAGACATGCTTATATGTCATTTACATGTCATGCCCTTCAAGGATGGAGAGAAGGTCGTCCCCCCCATTTAAATTCTAGTCCTTGAAGAAAAATCAAGACCCTTGGGCTTGCTTTTTCTATCCTTAAATGCATTTCTCCCTGAGGGACTCAGTTTCATCGGGCTTGTTTAAATAACCTGGCACTTCTAAAGGAATGTATGGGTTGAGGGAGCCTTGTGTCAGAATCAGTTGGGTTGCTTGTTCAAAAACAGATTCCCGCCCTAGCTGGTTTGGCTCAGTGGATAGAGCATCGGCCTGCATACTGAAGGGTCCCGGGTTCGATTCCACTCAAGGGCACATGCCCGGGTTGCGGGCCCAATCCCCAGTAGGGAGCATGCAGGAGGCAACCAATCAATGATTCTCTCTCATCATTAATGATTCTATCTCTTTCTCCCTCTCCCTTCTTCTCTGAAATCAATAAAAATATATTTTAAAAAAACCACAGATTCCCTGACTACCTGGGGCCTACCTAATCAGAATTCCTGGAGGTGGTTCCAAGATTCTGCATTTTTAACAAGCCCCTCAGGGAATGCCAATGCATAGCAGGTTTAAGGACAACTACCATGAAAGGAAAATGGCTACTCCAGTGAAAATTCTCATTTACATAAAAAGGAAAGAAGAAACATTACAGATTAGTTGCTAAATGAACACACACCTTCAGGGATGAGGTAATGAAGTGAGAAAGACTCTGGTGAGATGTTCACTAAACGCATTTCTTCCTTCTGTTGACAAGTAAAATTACATTCCAAGCAGTGGTGAGAGGACATGCTATTGAGTCTGTCCAGTGAACTATGGGTAGAATGGACATTGGCCGTGTCCACACTTGGCCCTAAATCTCCTGTGAGATCTTTCACTTCTACCCTCTTTGCTCTTCAGCCATCAGAACATTGCAGGTCCAGCTGCATTCTTAGAGTAAGGGAGCAATGGTGCAACCAAGTGGAGAGAGGATTTTGAGTAGCTGGGAAGAGAGAAAGGCCAGGAGCTCTACATTGTGAGAAACAAGGTGTAGACGCTCCCCAAATGGGAAGCCATTGAGGTGTGCTCAGTCCGACCTCTGTCCAGTCTGCCACTGGATGCACCTGTCCCATTTATGCCCCCTTTGGGAAATGTACTAGCTCAAGAGACTTTCATAGTTAATCAAACCAGGAAAATTATTATCAGAGAGACAACATGTCAGGGATAGAAAGGACAACCATAGACTCCTTCAAAGAGACAAAAATGGTAAAAATTAAGAGGGAATATAGCTCCTCACACAAAATGAAGTTTTGGGAAAAGGCTCTTGAGCGAATTGTAGGAGAACTGTCTTTAGTAGAGGGAGAGCTGATGCTCACCTGTTAGGCACAGGTTTGACTGGCTAAACACACCTACTGTCTAGAGTGACTGACAGATATCACATCATTTTGATTGGTTACTGTCAATGACACCATGACACAATAGTTGGTGAATATTTTCCACATCCTTCCTGGATGGAGAAGAGGATAACAATGAAGAAAGCAGATTATCTGGAAGGCCTTTAAGAGTTGGGAGCATGCAGAAGGCGATAGAACGGCTGGAGGAGCCCCCGGGAGTCCTCAGCCAGCATTGGAGGGCTTTAGGAAGGTTTGATTAAGGACAGCTATCTTGTTCAGTAATGTGGGATTCTGAACCTTCTCAATCCAGGTGCGAGCCCCCTCCAGCCCCATGATGGAAGAATCCAATACGCAGCTCAGTGCCACCCAATGCATCAGCTAAGAGGACTGACGTAAGGAGGACCTTTTGGCTTTCAAAATAGTGCAGCCACTACAATCACCAGATGAAGCCAAATGGCTTAATTCTGATTATTCTTTGAAATTCCTAGAAAGTAGCCTATGGCTGAGTGCAAAAGACCAGGAACAAGGACTCTTTGGGGGAAAGTCTCTGTAGTCAAACTCTCTGCCAAGAACTGGCAGCGGTAACTAAAAGACAGAAACCATTAGTCTCTTTCTCTCTATTTCCAGATCATTTGCTAGTTTATTCAACCATTTGTTGAATAATCTACCCTTTACTTACCAATCTGAAATGCCAACTTCATCATGAAACACATTCTCATATGGTCATGAATCTATTACTGATGTTTCTATTTTGTTTCTCTTTATTCTCTGTGAAGTACAGTTTGAAAAATATCTTCTAAACCAAACTAACTAATTACATTATTCAGCTCTTCAATCTTCCTATTTTTGCCAATTGATCTGTCACGAATTTAAAGAAGTATAATAACTACCTCACGGCCATTCTAATTCTGTCAATTTCTCTGTGAATATCAAATATTTTGCTTTTATATATTTCGATGCAATATTATTCCCCAGATAAAAGTTTGTGCCAGTTGTATGTTCACTGTGAATTGTAACTTTTGTCAAAACAAAATGAGGCTTCTAGTTTTCAAATTATAGAGAAAAGGTGGTTTGGGTTTCGTTTCTTTTCAAGATCATTTCAAAATGACAGGGAGAAACTGAAATTGCATCCTTGATGAAACCAGAAGACTTCCCCAACCCAAACAATATTACTTAGGTGAAAGGGAGCGTGAACGGACGGCTGCTAACCGACTGAGCAATGAGAGAAAGGCCCCTTTTACTGGCAGTTGAGGGGAGCTGATGAGAAGTTGGCACATTGCCTGGTAAGCCCTGGAAAGCCGTTGGAATTGGAGAAAGCAAATATCAAAGAAACCAGAGAAGAGATTGGACTAACAACCAGAGGATTCTGAAAGTCTTTAGAAGAAGGAAAAGGAATTAGATCCAACCTCCCCGCCCCCCTCATCCACCACTACCTTACATAGTCAGGCAATTACCCCCAATATAAAGCAAGAGGCAAATACTTATTAAAAATTGAACCCGAGAGCCTTTAAACTCAGACACATTAAGCGTAGAGTAGGGTTGGGGTGGGATGGAAGACTGAACACATGGGGATTAGCTAAGAGTCTGCATAGTGAATGATGAGAACATAGACCAGCCTCAGAGATTTGTGAGGTAGGCTGGAGAGACTAAGCCCGTATACACACAGCCAAAGAAAAGACCTGCCTATGTGGACATTTGGGTTCCTATAGGAAGTAGGTGGCTACTTTTCACCATACAAGAAAGTCAATCACTCCCATCAATGTAGCTTCCAATTAGTTATTTGGTGCTTCATTCTTCAATATGAATACCTGAGAATCGCCAGACCTCTGAAGAAGGCTTCTGATATGAAAGAGAGAAATTAAAACAAATAAAAAGGAAATCAGCAGGACTAAAAACAATGCAGGGGCTTTAAAAATTATAATTAATACCCTCAGAGATCATGAAATAAGGTGTGTCTGTGAAACAAGTATCGGATGCTTTTTACGGAAGGGGGCGACAATTAGAGAACCAGAAACAGCCTTTGGAAATTAAAAATGTGATCACCATAATAAAAAGTTCAATAAAGAGTGCGGAAGACAAAGTTGAAAAGTCTTTAAGAAATTAGAATGGAATGATAACTAGACAAGATGATGGAATTCAACTTCTAATTTTATTACAGTCTGTAGAAACAAAAATCAAGAAAATGTAGAAGACATCACCAAAGAATAATAAAATTAGCCTTCCCACATCTGAGAGATAAGAATTTCCAGATTACTTCTTACTAGATGCCTAGCACAATGCATAATCAGATACACACATCAGTGAAATTTCAGAATACTGGGATAAAGGGAGGATGTAAAGACATCCAAGCTGGGATGGGAAACAGGTCACAAACAAAGGACCAGTAATTAGAATAGCATTGGACCTCATAAAGCAGCAGTTAGAAAGCAGTGAGGCAAAGACTTACAGAAATCCAAGAGAAACCCATTCCAACTTAGAATCTTAGACTGGTACCATTTTCAATTAAGTGATAGAGTAGGAAAGCAAAAGTCTAAAAAATAATAGCTACTACATGTCTTTTCCTTCCAGAAACCATCTGAAGGATGTGCCCCACAAAATTAGGTGGGAATTCAAGAAAAAGAAAGAGGATGCAGAAAAGTAGGGAAGGGGTTGGGAGAAATTCCCAGGACGGTGACAAAGATAAGTCCCATGCTGACAGGCTGGTAGGCAGTCTCAGAACCAGTAGTTTAGACGAGGGCCCAAGTAGTGATGTCTCCTGAAAAAGGCTGAAGTGATAGGTGACGCAACAGACTTAATGCACCTGGAAGTTATAGGAGAGATACCTTAAAGAGCTTTTGGTATTTATGGGAAAAGTTAGCTATAAGTTCAAGAAAAAAAAAAGTGGATGGAAACTAATGAGGCAAGCTTTGGCTCCAGGCAAAATGAAGAAAAAAAAAAGTACAAGAAAGAAAAGGCATATCTTACTGATTAAGCAATTAGCACTACATGTTGATAATAATAATACCCATGACAGACAGTGTTGGTTGTGTGGCCTGTTTCTACCCTCCTTTCTTCCTTATATCAAGACCTCACTTGTGTCCAGGAACTGACGTGTCCACCTAACAATTCTTTCAATGCTAGACTGCCTTGCAGTCAGAGGTGGCCACGTGACACAGTGCCTTCCCAATGAGACATAAACTAAGAGCTCCTGGGAAAATGTTCCTTCTTCCTTTTTCCCTGCCTGGAAATGGATGCAACGTCAGATGTGCAGCAGCTACCTTGTGACCATGAGGACAAAAAACACAAGCCCCTTTGCCCCCCCCAAAAATAACACAGCAAAATGAAGATCCTGGGTTCCTAATGACATTATCAAACTACTCCATCAGTTCTTGACTGCTAGAAAGCCACTGTTCAGGGTGGTTTTTTTTGTTATTTAAAGCCAAGCAGATGCCTAACTAATACAATAGTGGGTGTGGATATACCCCCACATTCAGATATAACTATATCAAAAGAATGAAAGCAGTAGACAAAAAATAATAATAATAATAAAAAATCCCAAATCCTTTGTTGGGATTATGAGAAGACAATAGCAAGTGAGGTCAGTTTATGTTCATTATTTTTAACATGGAACTACCTATTAGAAAAAGCTATAAGGGCTGAAAAATGTTGTTGTTAGAATATTGAGTGGCAGTGAGGGGTAAGGAACTAATATATTTGCTATAACTTTTAGAATTCTTTGATGTTCTGCCCACTAAATTGCAGTGTGGCAAGGGGAGGTTCCCCCCACTTATCCAACAAACAATTCTGGGCACCAGCCAGGTGGCCTACAACTCTGCTCAGAGAGCATCAGATTCTGCCCCCCACCCCACTTCAGACACCAGTTGCAACCTGTACCTGTGACTGACTGGTTATAAGTCAGAGGTTCCCAGGCCTGCTCCTTAGGTTTGATTAACTTGCTACAGCAGTTCGCAGAACTTGGAGAGACATTTTACTCACCAGATCACCAGTTTATTATGAAAGGACACAACTCAGGAATCGGCAGATGGAACAGATGCACAGGGAAAGGGCACAGAGCTTCCACGCTCTCTGGACAAAACACTCTCCCAGCACCTCCAGGTGTTCACCAACCCAGCTCTCCAAACCCCGCCTTTTGGGGGCTTTGTGGAGGCTTCATTGGATAGGTATGATTGATTGCATCATTGCTCATTGGCCATTGATCCCACCTGGAGTCCCCTCCCTGGCCCCTCCCCAGAGGCCAGCGGAGTGCAGCTGAACTTTCCAACCTTCCAATCACAGGATTGGCTCTAGCCCATTTTTAGGTGCAGTTCAAAAGTCACTCATTAACATAACAAAAGATGTTTTTGCTGCTCTCATCATTTAGGAAATTCCAAGTGTTTCAGGAGCTCTGCCAGAAATGGGCCCAGAACCAAATATATACTTCTTACTATAAACCACTATATCACAAGAACTTGTAAAATATAGCCTATGCACATTTAACTTTTAGATTAAAAAATAAAATAACTATAAAGTAAAACAAAAGATCTTTTGTCTTATATAATGTCTTTGACCTTGAATCCTCACTTCGTCTTCTAGTCTTCTATTAATATGGTAATCTCCGTTTTTCACATATTCTCCTTTTTAAAATATTTCTGCCGTGTCTTTGTGCGCTCTCTTCTCTGAGTGTTTGGATGATTTACTTTAGTTGTGAATTATAGAGTACGTACTCAGGTTTGGAGTTCTGACCCCATCTGTCTATCTTTTAATAGAGAATCTTGATCCGATTGTTTTTATTCATACAACTCCTATGTTTGATCTTTCTTCTGCCGTCTTTTTCTATGCTTTTCACCTTTTTTATGTTTGCTTTCTAACTTGATAAATGGATTTACCATTCTGACTGACCAATTCCATTTTAGCTTTACTGATTCTTATCGTTAAGCTTTTTCAAAAATTCTTTTCAAAAGGCATTTCTTAAACTGTATTTCCTTAATCATCTGTGTAGTAGGCAGTGGAATGGTACCAGGTGTCTGACCGGTGGGGCCAGACCAAACCTGGGTTCAGCAACCTCGGTACTTGAGTTCTGGCTAGGAAAGAATTCAGAGCCAAGACCCAAACTGTAAGAGAAAATTTATTTGGTAAGTCGCAGAGGTAGAAAAAGTCATTCCTGGAAGAAATGAGCTTAGCAAACAAGTTCTAGAGGTAAAGAAAGGGCCCTTGGAGCTTGGGAGTGAGGAAACTAATGGTGATGTGCCTGTGGGAGGGGGAGAGAAAGAGGGGGAGGGGAAGGCAGGGGCATGCAGTCTACTCTAGACTCTAGAGCAGTGGTTCTCAACCTTGGCTGCACATTAGAATCACCTGGGAATCTTTTTAAAATCCTGATTTCTGGGCCTCACCCTCCAGAAATTCTGTTTCTTTGTTACTAATGTTGTGGCCCCACCCCATAACAAAGAAACAGAATTTCTGGAGGATGAGGCCCAGAAATCAGGATTTTAAAAAGATTCCCAGGTGATTCTAATGTGCAGCCAAGGTTGAGAACCACTGCTCTAGAGGGAAAGCACACTGGGTCCTCCATCCCAAGGGCTTTAAGGGTGGAGAGTTGAGGGGAGGTCCCAGGGGAAAATGATAGAATAGTCAGCAGTTGTCCAGGTGTGTCCTTTCAGGGTTGTGGTCTCCGCGGATTGGTTGGCTGGCACCAGGGCAGGGGGTCATTATCCAGTGCAGCTGGTCCTGACCAGCCATCAGTCAGCCATCAGCCGTGGCTGGTTTTATTGCTTCTCTGGGCCTGGAGCTGAAATACAACTGAGGGAGGAAAGGTCCAGGGGTCCAAACCCTGTGGCCAGCGATATGCTAGGGGAGAAAAGGTCACCCTGGGGGCAAGGTCCCACCCTACAATTGATTGTTGGTTGCTAGGCACCTGGGGCTTTCCACCCAGGTGACCTTCTGTACCTGGCCCATCGTCCTTGCTCTGCTCACGTCTGTCTAACTGTCTGCAACAGTCTGCACAGACTGAACATTAATCAGCCAATTTCTAGCTTTAAAGGAGTACCTAGAATTTTCCTGTCTTCTTTTCTGCTTTTCTCCTCTATACTCCCCCCCCCACTTTATGAACCACACTTACCTTCTTTTCATAGCTTACTTTTGAGATTTTTACATTTCATCAACTCATTTATACTTTGATTCATGTAACAAACCTTCTTCCATATATTGTGCTAGAGATAATAGGTTTGGAGAAAGGAACACAATCTTTGCCCTCTAGGCTAACAGGAGAGCAATCATGGGCCAGGGCAGGCAGCATAGCAGAGTTATGCTCATGTTAGAAAGAGGACCTAGGAGAGGCACAGAGCCTGGACTCGTTTCTCAGGGAAGACCTCCTGGTGGAGGTGACACTTTGGTTATTTAGTCCGAAGAATAGAGTGAACTCTCCCTAGGGTAGAGGTAATAGCATATGCAAAGACGAGGAAGTAAGAATATGCTTTGGGATTTAGTAACTGAATAGCTCAGTGTTGCACATACCTGGTGGCTGGTGTGAAAGGAAGCTGTCAGAGAGGCAACAGAGGCCATCTCACTGGCTCACGGGTGGCCTTGAGTGTCACTCTCAAGAAGGCGCTGTTGCAGCACAGGAAGCGTTCATCCATCGGCGCTATCAGAGCCAAACACGAAACACCCAGAACGGCAGTGGAGAAAGACGGGCCTTTTCCCATAGACACATGGAGCTGGAGAGGACTCTCCCTCCCATTGTACAGAAGGGCACACTGAGATTCCAGCAGGCAGAGTGACTTTCTGAAGATCACACAGCCAATGACAGACCCGGGCTTGAGCCCATGTCTCCTGACAGTCAGTTCAGGGTTCTTTCCTGGCCCACGTGTCTCCCTTGTCTATTCTCCTGAAGACAAAGGGGTCGTTTAAGCTCCATTCATGGAGATGATAGTTAATAACAAAAATATGGAGGGTGGGCGTGTGTGGCCTTATTAAAGGGTAGGGGGTGAAAAGGAAATACTAGAATAATTCAGAACAAGGAAGAAACATCCCAAGTGGAGGAAGATGTATTTTGAAAAGGAAAAGGGACTTGGTGGCTGTAGGAATGTGCCAGTCACCTTTCTTATTCCCTGGAGCTCAGCACCCTTCCCAAATCCGACAATTGTCTGCACACTGATGCCCTCTAGTGGTCAGTAGAAAGAGATCCTTTTCCTAAAACTTGCCGATGGAAACTTGAAGCTTGAGCCCCAAGGAGGAAAAGAAAACTGTCCCTCCATCCCTCTCTTCGGTCCAGAGATTTGTCTAACTGAGCTTCCCCCCCTCTTACCCTTAACTTCTTTGTATTTAACAATCCAAAGACCTTTAAAAACATGAGTGAAGGACAGTAGTACCTCCCACGGAGAGCCTATGTATCTAAGTGTGAAGATGGGGAACGAAAGCCATAGAGATGCACACAAAACACACCCAGGTGCGCACACACAAATACACATGCCTGGGGTGGGTGAAGGCCTTTGGGCCCTAAAGGTTATAAAATTTGGGAAGTTCCCTTTGATAAATAAATAAATTTTAAAAAAGATAAAAGCGCAAATACAAGATGAAGTGCAGAGCCTTGGAAGAGTCGGTCCGTCAGCTTCATGGTGACTGATCCCCGCGCACACAGAGGGCAGTGAAGGGGAAAAGCAGAGCCACCGCCACCTCTCACTGTCACTCTGGGCATGGTCCACTCAGGGACGTCTCCCTGGAGAGCTGGACCGTGATCTTACGATGTCGCCATCGTTTACAATGTGTCTGGAATTCTCCCTTGAAAATGCTCTTAGGTCCTGTGATATAGATTTTTTTTTTTCCTGTGTAGATTATTTTTACTTTTCTTCCTTTCTTCTCTCTCTCTCTCTTTTTTTCTTTTTTTTTGCAATAGGCAAATTCGCAGATCCATCCCCGATATGTTCTAAGTTAGATAGTCAAGATGGACAATGCTGTATTTGGTCAAGAGTGAAGAGTCTTTTTTAAAAGCTATCAAACTCTTTTGCCCCTTCATTGCTTCTCTATTATCCTTTGATATAAAAAAAGAGAGAAAAGCACAAATACAAATTTAAGTGCAGAGCCTTGAAAGAGTCCCCTGTGTCAGCTTCACCATGAATAATTCCCCCACATGCCCATCTGCCCAGGTTCTCCAGCTGCGGGAAGGACAGCCGGCAGGGGCCCAGCTGCGGGCTGTAGAATCCGTCCACTTGTTCCCAAGGCCAAGGCCAGGCCTCCCAGCTCAGAATGCATGCCGCGGGGACGGGAAGGCAGGCCTTTCCTCACAGGAACTCCTCTGGGGGTGACGCTGGCTCACAGGTGTGCCAAGACCCGGCTGACTTTCTTTAGACCACATGGCAGCCCCGATGTTTCCACCAAACATCGCTCTCCGTCTTTCACTCCAGGTCGAACCTGCATCACTTCTGAAGGCTCGACCCTCCCTGTTTCTTCCCCGGAGGCGTTTTCCTAAAAGCCGGTCTGAGCTTCTGCTTGTTGGGGGCCAGGCCCGCCTTCCCTCAGCGCCTACTTGGAGGTACAGCATCATCTTTGCTTTCTCCAACGTCTATGCACAGGGCCCTTGGCTACCAATTTAACCTAAACTCATTCAAGCAATAGATAAAGACTCTGGCCTGGGTGTGACGTCTGACTCCTGACAGTGTTTTAGCTTCCTCCCTCCCTCTACCCTGTGTCCCCCACACCTGGGAAAACTGGTAAAAAAAACCTGGGTGCCCTTCGTTGGCACCAGCAGGAGACTCAGGTCTCACTAGCTCCTGCCCCCTCGTGGGACCTCTCCCCAGCCCCACTCCCCAACCTTCGTGAGCACGCAGAACGGGCGCCTCTCCTCCGTCCCTCACGTCACGGGGCCCTGCCCTCCCCGGGACCTCGGTTATAAGTGGCACATGTTTTCGTACCCTCTGGTGAAAGTGTGGCATCATCAGTTTTAACATCCAAACCCATTTTTGGGGGGGGGCATCTATCTTTGAAGGGTGGCCACACAGTGACAACATGCCGTCATTGCCGAGGTTGGCATTGGCTCTTTGGGTGCATGACCAGGAGCGGGCCTTGCAGAGGCCCCTCACTCTCACTGGAGAGGATTACAGCTCTGTGGCCAGCCCTCCTTCAGGGCACGGAGAAGGGTGCCACTCAGTAATCCTAGCGCTGCCTACCCACTCTTCCCACAGGACCGTGAGCTAAAAGGAAGGCCGGGAGGGGGTGGGGGTGGGGGGGCGTTTTGAAGGAGTGTCTTGCTCATAAAAGCAGCTCCTGCCTTTCTTTCCAAAGCTGAGGAGGGGCTTTCCCCAGAGGATCCCACTCCTCACTCATCAGGAGACTCGAACATAAGTGGAAGGTGCCTGACCCTCCCCTCCCCCCACTGGGCTGGGAACAGAGGGTCATCCTATGAGTGTGGGCAAGTGAATGGGTTGGTCAGGTGCCCACGGCTAGGCCATGTCAGAGGTGACAGAGGAGAGCAGGTATGGCTGGGGTAGAGCCTGTGTGAAAGCCAGTACGTGTCACCATTTCATAGGACAAAGGTGTATCTTCTGAGCAGGCATGAGGGTAGGTAGCTCCAGACAGCATGGTGTGGGGACCTTTAAACAAGCCGCGATGGGCAGGCAGCCTGGAGGGGTCCTGGGAAAAGAGAGAGCCATTGGAACTGAGAGACAGATTGGGGAGATGTTTGGGAGCAGGGCCCCTAGGGCTCTCTCAACACCCATACCATGCTGGGTGAAATAGTCAGCATCCTTCTGGAAACTTGGCCACGGCGACTCAGTGTTAGAAAAATACAGCAGCCGAGAAAAGAAGCAGCTCGCCCCTGGGCAGCCAGCAGGAGACATGTCACCCTGCAGCCCCTGGGCGCCAGCAGGCTGTGGCACCCGCCCCCTCTGTGTCCCAAGCCGGTAGCCCACGCTTAGGTCCTGCAGTGGGGGAAGCGGTGGCAGAAGTGGGAGGCAGACTTGGAAATGACTATGGGATTAGCAACTTAAAATAAACAACACTGCCTCTAAGAGAGATCAAGAAAGACTGAGCTACTCACTCAAAGTGACCAAAGAGTTACAGAATTCAAGGGCCATGTCCTGGGGAATCCACTGTCATGGGGGCTGGGGGGGGGGGGGGGGGGGGAATCCGAGTAACGGCAGGACCTGGGAAACAAAACGACTTCCTGTTTCAGTTCCAGGGAGCTGTGTCCTTCACTAAAGCAACGACATAAATGCTCTGAATGCAGAGCACCTCCAAGGAAATAACTAGACGTCATATAATCTGCTGCCTGCTGTCAAACACAATTCATTGTTTTCACAGGTTTAGACGATGCTAATTAAGCTATAGGCCATGTGCACTGTTTCTACCTCTGCGATGTGCTTGCATTGTTCTCTCCGCCTAGAATGTCAGCCCCTCTCACTCCGGCTTCTACCTCTCAATCCCAACTCCCAATTTCAACCCCTCCGCCAGCAGAAAGGCAAAGCTATCCTTTCCCTCTTCCTTCAGAGTCTGGGGAAGAGAAGAGCCCTTGGCTAACAATTTAATCTAAACTCATTCAAAAAGTAATTACAAACGCCTGTTCGGAGTTGTGTAGTCCTTAAGAGGCACAAGGCTGGAAAATGGGCCCATTTCTTATTTCCAACAGGCCCTCGGGGGTCACAATTTGAAAGGAGGGGCCACCTACACTGTTCGAAGGTAAATTATATAAAGTGCTAATTGCACGTAGAGGAGGCTTTGAAAATTACAGGGGCATTTAAAGATATCTCTCTTCTATGTTATAGGTTTAAACTGCAATATTCCTGACAATTAATACTCGTCCTTGGGAAATGTGTGTGTGTGTGTGTGCGCGTGTGTGTATGTGTATGTGTGTGTACATGTGTGTATGTGTGTGCATGTGTATGTGTGTGCGTGTATGTGTGTGCACGTGCTGGAGGAGCCATTGGCAGAGAGCCCACAGCTCCTCAGTGAGCAAGCAGGAGGAGGAGGACTGCCTGCACTCTGTGATACGGAGACGCCTTGGGGGCTGAAATGGGAGCATCCACATCTGCCCGGACAGCTCAGTGGAAGGCAGGTGAGTAAAAAACTAGGAAAATTCCCTGGCAAGTGGAATGAGGAA
>NW_005356301.1:0-530 GCF_000412655.1 Myotis brandtii
ATGCTCCATTTGAATGGATTAAATGTATGTGACTCATGAAAGGCACTGCTGCTTGGTCTTCATAGAAGAAGCAGTAGCTCATTACCTAATGCCATAAAGTGGTTTAAATGGCATGTACTGACTTAAAGAACAGGAGGAAAAATAACAACAACGACAACAACAAAACAACGTTCAGTGCTGTGGACAGTAGAATCCTCTCCCTTTCCCTTTGTTTTTTTTCTGCTTTTACCATGAACCTATTTGTGCTCTGCCTCAAAATTAACACAGAAGACAAAATCAGATGCAGTAATCTGCATTTTATAGTGCCATTTGAGTACAAAGAGGTGTTTTTCAATCTTTACTTTTTTTTTAAATCAATTCAGTTCAAACTTGCTCCCAACATTCCAGGAGCCAGGCCAACATGGCTGTGTGGACACACCTTTGCTAGGTGCTGTCAGGCTTCAGAGCTGGGGCAGGGAACATGCCGGGTGTTGCTGAAAACGAATCAGCTCTTCTCTCTACATAGCAGGAATCTTTTCATTATAAAATGC
>NW_005356302.1:0-805 GCF_000412655.1 Myotis brandtii
TCTCAACAGAAACACATCAGGCCACAAAAGAATGGAATGAAATATGCAACGTGATGCAAAGCAAGGGACTGAACCCAAAAATACTATACCCAGCAAGGCTATCATTCAAAATTGAGGTGAAATCAGGAGCATCACAGACAAAAAAAGAATAAGAGAGTTTATTACCACCAAGCCAGCAATGCAAGATATGCTAAAGAGACTTCTGTAAAAAGAAGAAATAGGAAGGGAAAAAGGAACACAGGCATAAAGAATAAAAATGGTGACAAACAAGAACCTATCAATAATAACGATAGATGTTACTGGATAAAATGCTCCAATCAAAAGACATAGGGTAGCTTAATGGATAAGAAAACATAACCCATATATCTGCTGTCTATAAGAAATCCACCTCAGAACAAAGGACTCACAGACTGATAGTGAAGGGATGGGGAAAAAAATTTTCAGGTCAATGGAAATGAAAAAAAAAAATCTGGGGTAGCAATACTTATATCTGACAAATTAGACCTCAAAGTGAAGGCCATAAAAATGGATAAGGAAGGCCACTTCATAATACTAAATGGAGCAATTCAACAAGAGGATATAACTCTGGTAAACATATATGCACCCAATACAGGAGCAACCAAATACATAAAAACACTTCTGGAAAATATCAAGGGAGAGATCAACAGTAATACAATCAGTGTAGGGGACTTTAATACCCCATTGACACCATGGATAAATCCTCTAAACAAAAAATCAGCAAAGAAACGTCAATCCTAAATAACTCAATAGATCAGAAGGAATTAATTGACATCTTCAGAACATT
>NW_005356303.1:0-346 GCF_000412655.1 Myotis brandtii
ATAATACGCTTATTTAGAATATATCTATAGTATTCTATCTATCTGTATCTATCAATTATCTATCTATTATCTATCGATCTATATCTATCTATCTATATCTATATCTATATCTATCTATCTATCTATCATCTATCTATCTATATCAAATCTATCTATCATCTATCTATCATTAATCTATCATCTATCTATCTATCTACCTACCTATCAATTATCTATCTATCTATCAATTTATCTATTTATCTATCATCTATCATTTATCTATCTATCTATCAGTTATCTATCTATCTATTATCTATCTATCTATCATCTATCTATCTATCTATCTATCTATCATCTATCTATCTAT
>NW_005356303.1:813-1145 GCF_000412655.1 Myotis brandtii
GCCTCCTGCACGCCCCCTACTGGGGATCGAGCCCGCAACCCGGGCCTGTGCCCTTGACCGGGATTCGAACCCGGGACCCTTCAGTCTGCAGGCCGGCGCTCTATCCACTGAGCCACACCGGCCAGGCAAGGATGCATTTCTTTTTAAGTTCTACTTTGGTGCTAATGTGACTTTACTGGTCTTTTCTTTGTTAATACGCGCATCGGACAGTCAGTTGTCACTATTCCCGGTAGATACAGTCTATGAAGCGAACCAGGAATTAGTAACTATGGACCCATCAAAATGCGGGAAAATACAGATCAGATTTTCATTAAAATGCAAATTTGGCCCGG
>NW_005356304.1:0-477 GCF_000412655.1 Myotis brandtii
CGGGCCCTAGAATCTGTACGAGACCAGCCCAACCCCAGCTCCTCATCAGCACAGACCAGGAGATTGTGTCTACATCAGAAGGCACCGCCGGGAGACCCTCGAGCCATGTTGGAGGGGTCCCTACACTGTGGTGCTGACGACCCCCACCGCTCTCAAGGTAGACGGCGTCGCGACCTGGGTCCATCACACTCAGCAGACCCATCCGTGATCCGGGAAGACTTCGTCACCAAATGGAGCATCGATCGAGATCAACGCACCCACTCAAGCTCAAGCTACGGCGTGCTCGACCTGCCTGATGCTGGTAACATTGCTCGCGATCACTCCTGCTGCCGGGAGCCCCCACAATACTGTGTAATGGACTTAGATGATGCCTGCATCTTCATGGACATGGTGGCTCCAAAACAAGGACAATTTATAGGAAGGTCAAGAATAGACTTCAATCATTGTATTGATATGTTATATTGACCTTTGATTCTC
>NW_005356305.1:0-917 GCF_000412655.1 Myotis brandtii
ACCCCAAAAATGTTTATTTGAAGTAACTTATGCATCTAGAATCTAGGTGACCTAATAAGCTCAGTGATTAGACAGGTGCTTTATAGCCAAGGTCAAAGGCTCTTTCCCCTGATTAGCCCTTGAGGGGGGAGCAGCCAGAGGCTCTCCTGACCAGCATAGGGAAAGGGGGGAGGGGCAGGAAAACCATTAGAGGAAAAGGAGTAGAATTGGAAACTCCCTTCCAACCACCCTTAAGAGAGTTCAAACACTGTGAGCAGCGGGGCGGCGGGTGAGCGGGGCGCACGTGGGTGGCCAGGGCAGCGAACTACCATGCAATTTCATGCATTGGGCCTCTAGTCTATATATATAAAATCCTAATGTGCAAATAGACTGAACAGCAAAACAACCAAACAACTGGTTGCTATGATGTTTGCTGACCACCAGGGGGCACGCGTTGAACATGGCGGGCGTCGGCCTCAGCAAGATGGTGGAGCAGGTAAGCAGGGGAGCCAGACCAAGGCGGGGCGCCAGTTGCTGTCATTGGGGTGAGTCTCCGGTGGTTACTGAAAATTCTTTGCTTCTGCATGCCGTCGTCCTGCCCAGCGCTAGCACCTGCTGCCAGTGCTGGTCCCGCTCACTTGGCAACGTCAGCGGGTGCGAGCGGCAGCTGCTGGCCCTGATCACCCATGAGGGCTTCTCTGCCTACCCCTGCTCCTGAGGGGCGATCGGGGTAGCAGCTGCCACTCACACCCACTGCTGGCACTGGTCCCAATCGCTCCACGCCATCAGCGGGTGCGAGCGGAGCCAGTGCCATCAGCACATGGGAGTGGCAGAAGTGGAGGAGGCAGGGCTGTGGCAGAGAGGGGTTGGGCGGGGCCGTGGTCGCAGGGGCCAGGTGGGGCCACAGAGGATGGGCCCCTGTGCCCACTGCAGCCTTG
>NW_005356306.1:0-477 GCF_000412655.1 Myotis brandtii
GAAGTTGGGATTTCCTCCCAGCAGGAAGGCCACAGAGATAACTGGCACAGAGAAGGCATCAAGCTGGGTGATGGCTGCAGAGGGGACCCTCCCTCTATCTCAGGTTGTCACAAGCCTGGCCGTTGTTTCCAGAGACAAAGACCCCATCACCACGGGGAGCAGAAGGACCTGCAGTTGCGAGGTGTGAACGGTAAGGTGTGAAGCAAGGACTGTGGTTGGAGCTCAGGTGGCTGTGGGCTCCCTGGTCCTTGGGGAATGTTTTCAAGGAGACCTTCACTCCCTTTGTTGGTTGACCCTCTCCATGTCCTCCCTGATTGTTCCGTCAGCCTCTGTCTTCTGCCTGGGAAACATTTTTGAGGACACCTTGCCTTACCCATGTGTGGTTCCAGTTATGAGTAGGGGAGCAGCAGCATAGACCCTGAAAAAGCAGCTGCCCATTTTCCCTGTCAAGGTCAGAAATGTCCAAACCTGTGGAGG
>NW_005356307.1:0-783 GCF_000412655.1 Myotis brandtii
AAAACAAACTCAAAATGGCTAAAGGACCTGAATGTAATATGGGAAACCATAAATATACTACAAGACTCCATAGACAGCAAAATAGCAGACATATATCGTAGCAATATCTTTACAGACACAGCCCCTAGGGCAATGGAGAATAAGGAGAAAATAAACACATGGTACTACATCAAAATGAAAAGCTTCTGCACAGCAAAAGAAACCATCAACAAAACAACAAGAAAGCCCACTGCATGGGTGAACATATTTGCCAATGATATTTCTGATAAGAGCTTAATCTCCAAAATTTACAGAGAACTCATACAACTTAACAAAAGGAAGATAAACGATGCAATCAAAAAATCGCCAAAGGATCTAAATAGACACTTTTCAAAAGAGGACATACAGAAGGCCCAGAGACATATGAAAACATGCTCAAAGTCACTAATCTTGCGAGAGATGCAAATCAAAATGACAATGAGATACCATCTCACACCTGTCAGAATGGCTATCATCAACAAATCAACAAAGGACAAGTGCTGGGGAGGATGTGGAGGAAAAGGAACCCTCCTGCATTGCTGGTGGGAATGCAGACTGGTGCAGCCACTGTGGAGAACAGTATGGAGTTTCCTGAAAAAGTTAAAAATGGAACTTCCATTTGACCCAGTAATACCACTTCTAGGAATATATCCTAAGAAAACAGAAACACCAATCAGAAAGGCAGAAAGGATCCCTATGTTCATAGAATCACAATTTACAATAGCTGGGATTTGGAAACAGTCTAAATGCCCATCAGCAGATGAG
>NW_005356308.1:0-848 GCF_000412655.1 Myotis brandtii
GCTGGAGCTGGAGCTGGCTGTGTATCTGGAGCTGGAGGTGGAGCTGGAGCTGGATGTGTATCTGGAGCTGGAGCAGAAGCAGGAGCAAGTGCAGCAGGGATCGTGCCCTGGACGCCTTGGGCAGGGTCCCAGCAGGCCTGGCTGTAGTTGGAGGTGCTGGGGTCTGCTGCTGAGAAGACTTGCAAGGGTCGGTGTGGAGGGAGGCTGTAGAAACCTGGGCCCCTGTGGTGCAGGGGGGTGGCAGGGAGCACAGGGCCTGTGGGGAGCACAGAGCCGACAGCGAACACAGGACCGGCTGGGAACACTGGATCCTCAGGGCGCTCAGGTGTGGCCGGCAGCACAGGGCTGGCAGGGAGCACAGGGTACTCCTGGGACGCATGGCCCGCAGGTGCTGACCGGGACTGAGGGGGGCGCACACAGCTAGAGCTGGAGCTGGAGCTGGATGTGTAGCTGGAGCTGGAGCTGGAGATGGAGATGGAGTTGGAGTTGGAGCTGGAGCTGGAGCTGGAGCTGGAGCTGGAGGTGGATCTGGATCTGGAGCTGCAGCTGGAGCAGAAGCAGGAGCAGCAGGTGCAGGGACCGTGCCCTGGACGCCTTGCACAGGGTCCCAGCAGACCTGGCTGTAGTTGGAGGCGCTGGGGTCTGCTGCTGAGAAGACTTGCAAGGGTCGGTGTGGAGGGAGGCTGCAGAAACCTGGGCCCCCGTGGTGCAGGGGGGTGGCGGGGAGCACAGGGCCAGCGAGGAGCACAAAGCGGGCGGGGAGCGGGGACTGGCTGGGAACACAGGGCCTGCGGGAGCACAGGGTCAGCGAGGAGCACAGGGCCTGTGGGGAGCACAGAGCCGACAGC
>NW_005356309.1:0-838 GCF_000412655.1 Myotis brandtii
ATATAGGGTAGGGTCCCTAGGCCAGGCCAGCAATCAGGGCCAATCTGTGGGGCAACTGACAGAGAGGGTGATTGGGGGCCCCCACTTGTTCTGATGGTCATTCTGCAGTTTGGTCTATTTCATATTAGTGTTTTATTATATAGGATATATTAGAAATTATGCCAAGCATGTCAAACTCGTGGCCCACGGGCTACATGCGGCCCATAACGAATATTTTTGCAGCCCAGCCAATATAACAGTGTGAGCAATTATTTACAAATATGAAAGGAAATAAGTCTCCTGTCAGATCCAGAATTACCGACATTCACTTTGGGTCAGTTTTGAAAGTAATCATTGTGAACAAGATTTCCCCTGAAGTAGGAAAGATAGTAGCAGAGAAGAGTTGCCAAGTGTCAGGAATAAAACATTAATTTTATTATTGCTCGTGTTCTTTTTTTTATACCACACTTTTTGAAATAAACCTACGTTTCTATGAAAATTGAAGCTTTTGTGTTTTGCTTTGTTTTTTGTGGCCACATAAACTTAAACCTTGTTTATTTGGCCACGGTTAGCCTTTGAGTTTGACATGCTTGAATTATACTATGTACATGTGTTTGTAATTGTGTTCATTATATCTTATGGGCAAATACTTGAAAAGTGTAATTTCTAATCATTATTTTGAATATACAAAAAAAATATCTATTTGACTTTCATAGCTTGAGTGTTTTTCTGTTAAATTAAGCATTCTCATAATGTATGTTTTTAAAGACATTGACAATCATAACAAGAGCAAATGTGTGAAACCCTGAAGATTTTGCTTTTCAAGGTGTCAGCTAGTTCATAGTCACATTAGCAGCCC
>NW_005356310.1:0-476 GCF_000412655.1 Myotis brandtii
GACCGGAATCGAACCTGGGACCCTTAAGTCCAAAGGCTGATGCTCTATCTACTGAACCAAACCGGTTAGGGCCCTATTTATTTTATACTAGAGGCCCAGTGCACAAAAATTTGTGCACTCGGGGGCGGGGGGATCCCTCAGCCCAGCCTGTGCCCTCTCGCAGTCTGGGACCCCTCAAGGGATGACCACCTGCTGGGCCTAAGCTGGCAATCAGACATCCCTCTGGCAGAACGGGAGCCCTTGGGGGTTGTCCACTTGCCAGCGGGGAGCAGGCCTAAGCTGCAGTCTGACAGCTTTAGTATTGCTGTGGAGGCGGGAGAGGCTCCCACCACCACCGCTGTACTGGCAGCCATCAGCCTGGCTTGTGGCTGAGCAGAGCTCCCCCTGTGGGAGCGCACTGACCACCAGGGGGCAGCTCCTACTACATTGAGTTGCCCTGTGGTGGTCAGTGTGTGTCATAGTGACCATTCATTCCC
>NW_005356311.1:0-263 GCF_000412655.1 Myotis brandtii
TGTGTGTGTGTGTGTGTGTGAATGTGTGTGTGTGTGTTCACTGGTGGCTGCCCCAGCAACACCACAGAGGCTCAGAGCAGGCACCATGTGTGTGTGTGTGTGTGTGTGTGTGTGTGTGTGTCCACTGGGGCCTGCCCCCAGCTGCACCGTGGAGGCTCGGAGCAGGTGCCCCTCTGTGTTGATCTCTCCGACTCCTGGCCACACCTGCGTGTTGTTTTCTCCCTTGAGCGGTGGCCAGGGCAGGCGGGAAGCTTGGCTTCCTC
>NW_005356312.1:0-547 GCF_000412655.1 Myotis brandtii
TTTTAACAATATAAAAAAAGAAAGTCTAAGATTTTTTAAAAAAGCAAAAGTATTAGTCTTTCTGAACTATTTTTTTAAATATGCCTATTATGGCCCTAGCTGGTTTGGCTCAGTGGATAGACCATTGGCCTGTGGACTGAAGGGTCCCAAGTTCGATTCCAGTCAAGGGCACATGCCTGGGTTGTGGGCTTGATCCTCAGTAGGGGGCGTGCAGGAGGCAGCCGATCAATGATTCTCTCTCATCATTGATGTTTCTCTCTCTCTCTCTCCCTCTCCTTCCTCTGTGAAATCAATAAAAATACATTTTTAAAATCCCTATTATGTACATACAAGAGGCCTGATGCATGAAATTCATGCAGGGGGGTTGTCCCTCAGCCTGGCCTGCACCCTCTCCAATCTGGGAACCCTCGGGGATGTCTGAATGCTAGTTTAGGCCTGAGCTCAGGGATTGGGCCTAAACCAGCAGTCTGACATCCTTCGCACTATTCGGGACTGTTGGCTCCTAACTGATTGCCTGCCTGCCTGATCGCCCCCTAACCACTCCCCT
>NW_005356313.1:0-859 GCF_000412655.1 Myotis brandtii
TGATTTTCTCATCCATCTGGTTTATGAACAGTATGACCCTAATTCTGAATTCTTTTTCTGACATATTGCATGCCTCCATTTTATTTAGTTCATTTTCTGGCGAGTCCTCCTTTTCTTTGTCTCCCCATTTTGCTATCTTTCTGGCCCTGGACTACCTGCTTTGTGTCCAAGGGGTCAAGGCCCCTCACAGTCCAATGGTCCTGGATGCGATAGCCCTGGGGGTTATGTCAAAAATTCATCTGGAATAAAAAAAGCCCCTGAATAGCCACAGCAATCTTGAGAAAGAAGAACAAAGTTGGAGTGATCACAATACCAGATATTAAGCTATACTACAAAGGCACTGTTCTCAAAACTGCTTGGTACTTGCATAAGAACAGACATATAGACCAATGGAACAGAACAGAGAACCCATAAATTGACCCAAGCCATTATGTTCAATTAATATTGACAAAGTAGGCAAGAGCATATAATTGAGTCAAGACAGTCTCATCAATAAATGGTGTTGGGAAAAGTGGACAGACACATGCAAAAAAATGAAACTAGACCACCAATTTACACCATACACAAAACTAAACTCAAAATGGATAAAGGACTTAAACGTAAGATGGGAAATCATAAATATCTTAGAAGAAGCCATGGGTAGCAAAATAGCAGACATTTGTCATAGCAATATCTTTACTAATACAGCTACTAGGGCACTGGAAACTAAGAAGAAAATAAACAAATGGGACTACATCAAAATAAAAAGCTTCTGCACAGCAAAAGAAAACATCAACAAAACAACAAGAAAGCCCATTGCATGGGAAAACATATGTTATCTCCGATAAGTGTTTAATCTCTAAAATTTATAGGAAACTCA
>NW_005356314.1:0-546 GCF_000412655.1 Myotis brandtii
GATCTCTGCATATCTCTCAAGATAAACTTTAAGTTCCTATCTATCCTAATATATAAAAACCCTGGTCTGTCACAACCGGAGGCTTGACCAACCAGAAGTCAGTCCTGCAGTCAGCACTGGGTTGCCATGGCGACCCAGCACTGACTGCTGAGGGGGCTGCGAATCAGGCCTGGAGAGAGGCCTGAAGAGAGAAGCAGAGTCTGATCCATAGCCTGTGTGGCAACTGTTGATCAACACTTGCTTCTCTTTCTCTCCAGCAGCTGTGCCTCCATTTCCTTTCAGGCCTCCACCAGGGCTGCTGATCAGCCCTGCCTTTCTGATCAGGCCCCATTGATAGTCCCAGAGACACTGCCTGGCATAGAAACTGACCAATCAGAACCAAATTGGGTGAACTGTGAGGAGCCGATGGCTGCCTAGGAGATGGAGCTTTTGATGCTGACTGGCAAGGAACTGACCAATCAGAACCAAATACGGGTGAACTGTGAGGAGTCAATGGCTGCCTAAGAGGCGGAGCTTTTGACGTTGACAGCCATAGAAACTGACCAA
>NW_005356315.1:0-693 GCF_000412655.1 Myotis brandtii
CCGCCTCTGCCTACCAGCCTGATCACCCCTAACTGTTCCCCTGCCAGCCTGATTGCCCTTAACTGCTCCTCTGTCTGCCTGATTGCCCTAACCCCTCTGCCTGCCTGCCTGATAGCCCCTAACAGCCTCTGCCTGCTAGCTCCTAACTGCTCCCCTGCCAGCCTGATCACCCCTAACTGCTCTCCTGCCTGCCTGATTGCCCCTAACCCCTCCGACTGCCTGCCTGATCACCCCTAACCCCTCTGCCTGCCTGATAACCCCTAACCCCTCTCCCTGCCTGCCTGATGGCCCCTAACAGCCTCTGCCTGCTAGCTCCTAACTGCTCCCCTGCCAGCCTGATCACCCCTAACTGCTCTCCTGCCTGCCTGATTGCCCCTAACCCCTCCGACTGCCTGCCTGATCACCCCTAACCCCTCTGCCTGCCTGATAACCCCTAACCCCTCTCCCTGCCTGCCTGATGGCCCCTAACAGCCTCTGCCTGCTAGCCTGATCACCCCTAACTGCTCCCCTGCTGGCCTGATCGCTCCTAACGGCTCCCCTGCCGGCCTGATCACCCCTACCACTCTGCCTGCCTGTCTGATTGCCCCTAACCACCTCTGCCTCGGCCCCACCACTGCGGCTTTGTCCGGAAGGACATCCGGGTGTCTGGACAGTCATTTGGTTGTCTGGTCTAATTAGCATATTACGCTTTTA
>NW_005356316.1:0-2373 GCF_000412655.1 Myotis brandtii
AGCAGGAGCCTCGCCCAGGACAGACGATGACGATGACAGGCTGCAGAAGGTCGGAGCCAGGGTCTGGGAGGATAGCCTGTGGCTTCCAGGGTGAGACATACAGTGATTAGCATAGGGCATCACTGGGGAAGTAAGGAAGGAAATGCAATCTGTGGGAAAATGGACCTGCGCAGAGTTAGATTAGGAAGTGAGAGAGAAGAGGAACGTGAAAACATGGGCTGAGAGACATGATATAAGCACCAGACTTCTGTGGTTTGAGGTCACAGAAAGGTAACCCAAATCAGCTAAAGCCAGAAAGGGGAATTTATTGGGAGTTTATCAGAGATTTACAAAATCCTTTGGGAGCTGGGGAACCAAGGACGGTGGTAGTTAAGGGGGCCCAGAAAGCAGGAGGTGCAAGAATCATCTTCTCAGATGTGCATGGTCAGGACACCTCCGTCACCACACAGGACACTGTCACTGCCACTAGCTCGGGGAAGGCCATTCTAACCACCTCTCGGTCTTTTCATGACACACTCAAGATTAGATCAAAACCAGGCAGCACCTAATGGCTGAGCCTGGGTCACATGGTCCCATGTGACTACCTGCAGGGACAGAGCGGATCTGTTCCAAGTGTAGGGGAGACACATGTGTGTTTGTCAACTTGGATCTAGGACCAGTGAGAGAGGGAGAGGTTGGTGATGCAGGAGGGGAAATGATTGGAGGGCAGATGGAGAGGGCTGGTCTGCCTGCAGAGAGCAGCTGGGAGGAGTCTTGGCCTTGTTGAGAGGTGCGAGTGTGGAGAGAAGGCGCAGGGGGAACCTGCGTTCTTTCCCTCTGCCCCAGTCCCTGCCTTTCCACAGCACGCAGGTGTTTCCACAGGGAGGAGCTTTGTCTTTCAATCATGCAAAACTAACCAAAGTGGTGATTCATCATTTTGTAGAGAGTGACTCCTGGGGAAGGGAAATCGTCTCAGGCCTGCTTCCTTGTTGGGCCTGTGTGAGGACAGTGGTGGCTTCAATGCCAGCTGTGACCCGGCTCCCCAGCCCTGGCTTTAGGGAAAGGGTGACAGCTCCTTGGAACCGCAGCACATTCTGTTCCAGGACCCAGAAACCCACTGATGAGATCATATTTCCTCCTGTCCTCTCAGCTTCTGGCTGTTAGAAGCAGGAACTCGGCCAGGGACCCTGCCTGGCCCAGGGTCAGGCCTCATGGTCTAGGATCATTCCTGCCACTCTCACAGTTCCTTGAGCAAACCCCAACCCCTGGTGGCAGGGCGGGTCCCACTGCCAGCTCCACACACTCCCTAATAGAAGCTTTCCCTTCTGAGAACCCACAGTGATACTTTGTAGTGGAATGAAGTCTGTATCTGAATGCTGCCCAATTAAATGTGGAGCCCAGACAGTCGTCCAAGTTGAGCAGAGTCGCTTAGGTGAGCAGTATTTACATGAACCCAATGTTTACAGGTGTTAATCTCTAATAAAGCTCTCACTCAGCATCTGCCACCAGAAAACCCCACTGGTCACCACTCCATCATTCATTCAACACAGTAAGCATGCCTGGTCCAGCTGTTGCAAAGTTAAGGGGGATGTGGGACAAGTGCTACAGTGAAGGTTGGGACCAAAGTTATGGTATCTGAACCAGCTTAGTCCCCAAAGCCATGCCCCCCATGGCTCAGTACCCCATGTTCTTGGGCATGGGTGATAGGGAGATATTAAAGGTGCCAAACTCTAAGCATGGGGCACTGAACCAGGAGGTGATGCTGAAACAGGGTCCAGAAGATGCATCAAAGTTGGGTAGGCAAAGAAAGGCAGGTGGAGTGTTTATCAGGTGGAAGGTCAGTCGTAGTAACTTAGGACCAATTATGTAATAGCTCTCCCTCTTACGACCGTCTGAGATGTTTCCAAGTTGACAATGGGGGCTCAGGATCCACTAGGTCAGTGGTCGGCAAACTCATTAGTCAACAGAGCCAAATATCAACAGTACTTCTTCAAAATAGACTCGCCCAGGCCAAAAACCGACTTCTGCACATGGGCCATGAAGTTTCAATCGCACTGTACGTGCGCCCGCATGTGGTATTTTGTGGAAGAGCCACACTCAAGGGGCCAAAGATCTGCCTGTGGCTCGCGAGCCGCAGTTTGCCGACCACAGCACTAGGTCATTCAGGGGCCAGACTGTGGGTCTGCTGCCATCTTCTCCATGGGACTTCCAAGATAGTCCCATTCTAGCTCACCAGCAGGGATGGCACTCTGAGGGAGTGTTGAGGGGAGGAGTCCTGTGGGCCAGGCCTGGAAGTGCCGTATCACATCTGCTCATAAACCATGGCCAGGACACTGCCACAGCAAACTGCAAGGAGGCAGGGGAATGTCGAGCAGCTGTGTGTGCCCCAATGAA
>NW_005356317.1:0-786 GCF_000412655.1 Myotis brandtii
CACCTCAGAACAAAAGATACACACAGACTGAGAGTGATGAAAAATATATTTCATGCACATAGAAAGGAATAAAAAGCTGGGGTAGCAATACTCATATCAGAAAAAATAGACTTCAAAACAGAGGCCATAACAAGAGACAAAGAAGGCCATTTCATAATACTAAGGGGAATGATTCAACAAGAAAATATGCCCCTTGTAAACATATATGCACCGAATATAGGAGCACCCAAGTACATAAAAACAAACAAACAAACAAAAACTCTTGATGGACTTTGAGGGAGAGATTGACAGCAATACTGTCATAGTGAAGGACTTTAACACCCTATTGACATCACTGGATAGAACTTCTAGACAAAAAATTAAAAAGAAAACAGAGGCCTTAATAGACACATTAGATCATATGAATCTAACCAATATTTACAGAACATTTCACCCCAAAGCAACAGAATATACATTCTTCTCAAGTGCAAATGGAACATTCTCAAAGATAGACCACATGTTAGGGCACAAAAGAAGTCTATAAAAATTCAAGAAGATTGATACAATACCAAGCTTCTTCTTGGATCATAATGGCATAAAGTTAGAAATGAACTACAATAAAAAACTAAAACACATTCAAATACATGGAGGGTAAATAGCATGTTATTAAACAATGAATGGGTTACCAATGAGATCAGGCACAAAATTAAAAACTTCCTGGAAACAAATGAAAATGAACACACAACTAGCCAAAACCTTTGGGATACTATAAAGCAGTCCTGAGAGGGAAATTCATAGCACTACAGG
>NW_005356318.1:0-201 GCF_000412655.1 Myotis brandtii
GATTGCCCCTAACTGCTTCTGCCTGCCAGCCTGATCCTCCCTATCTGCTTCCCTGCCAGCCTTATTGACACCTAACTGCTCCCTTGCTGGCCTGATCGCCCCCAAGACTTTTATTAGTATAGATAATATACACATTAAAATGTACAGATGTATCAGGCTGGCAGGGAAGGCCTATCGTGCAAGAGGAGGCCTTCCCTCCCC
>NW_005356318.1:598-1482 GCF_000412655.1 Myotis brandtii
GGCATCCACTTTCCTTTGAAGATGCACACATACCATTTTGTCTCATTTCCAGCTCCTCCTTTCACCATCTAGTACTTTTGGGATGGTTGTCCACTGCCACACTCCCAGCTTTCAGAGCTGAACAGAAGCTTTCCACCCAGGTAATTGTAGATTCAGACCCTGAATCTACCGCTCCTTATCTGGAAAATAAAGTTTAAAAAAACCACACATCTATTTTATAACATTCTAACGATAGGGATAGTGTCTAATGTGTGAATAATGCTTAAAGGTGATGGATCAGTACAATAGCAAAGAGCTTATCCTTTTTGGGCAAGTCTGGTTTTCAGGGAGTCGGGCCCTTTAAGGGGGCATCACTCTAGTTTCCTATGTGAATTGTCCCGCCTGTCCTGGGGCGGGAGGCAGTGGTCCTCTAACCCAGAACTGAAGGCCCTGCCAATCTCTGTTCCAGAAGGAGCGAGCCTGCGGTGCATGAGCGAGTGAGTGAAAGCAGCGCTGCCTGCAGGAGGCAGGCGCAGTTGAAGCCTGCAGTTCCCCACCTCTCTCTCCTTGGAATTCCTCCAAAGGAGGCGGGCGAGCTGCTTGCGGCCTCGCTGCTCCTCTTTGTGCATCCGTTCCCCAAATAGGGGCTCTCCATTCCCCAATGCCCACGCCCCTATGTGGGCTGGGCACTCCATCCGCACGCAGAGCCCCACTGTGGCGCCCAGACTGGATGTAGCATCCCCATCCTGCTCCTGTCCTTGCCCATTGCCTCCGAAGCCGGGGCAGAATGCTTGCCTCGTCGCCATGGTGACAAAGCAAGCATTCTGCCAGGCCATTCATGCTGCCCGCTCTCACCAGCCCCCCTCCCCCCCCCAGGACTGGGGGACTCCGGCGGGGCTGAGGGG
>NW_005356319.1:0-491 GCF_000412655.1 Myotis brandtii
TATTTGTTGCCATTTTATTTTTCATATTTTTGATTTTACATTTAGGTCTCATCTCCAGAATTTTTGTTTAATTCAAAATGATTTCTATTTTGCCTTTTGATTTATTTTTTTTAATTGAAAGATAATTTAGAAATGTATAATTTAGTAAACAAGTTTTTATTAAATATTTTCCCAAATATCTGTCCATAATTGATTTTAAATTTAATTTCATTATGATCAGAGAGCTTACTTCGTCTGACTTAAATTCCTTTATATGTATTGAGACTTTTTAAACCCCAGAATATGGTCACCTGGAAAATGTTCCATATGTACTTGAGAAGAGTGTATACTCTGCTGTTGGATGTTGTTGGGTGAAATGGTCTATAAATCTAAATTAGGTCAAGTTAGTTAACAGTTTTTTTTCAAGTCCTTTATACCTTTAGTAGTAATTTTTTTATTTGTTTGGTAAATTATTGAGGGAGGGATATTGAAATCTACAAACATAAAAATGG
>NW_005356320.1:0-586 GCF_000412655.1 Myotis brandtii
GGTGGGATTATGGATGACTTCAAGAACTAAGGCTCAATAGCTGGTGGAAGATGCTATGGCTGAGAGCACTAGACAAGTCTGGTGAGAGGGCTGACCCTGCTGGAGCTGACCAGCAGACCCTGAACGAGCGACAGATGAACAGATTACTCTGACACACGTTTTTGAGAAAGAGAGGGCTAAGGCACTACTTGATTATCATACCCTGTTCTCCTGCCTCCTTTGGCTTTTATTGTTATAACAGCTTGAACTAAAATTAGCCTCTAGATACAATTAGCAGGGTAAGTATCCTTGAGAAAGTATATGCTTCTACAAGGTCAGGAGGTCAGGTCTAAAAGACTAAACAGAGATTTTAGCAAAACATCCAGGGGATCAGACTTGTTTGGAAAAGTCAAGGTAGGGGCTGTCACCTTCAACAAGATCCCCCCAGGGGCCCTCAACCTTTCGGAGAATCCTCCTTACAGACATTCCAACCGAGTCCCGTGCTTCCCCCACACTCCCCCCTTTTTGTTTTGCTGCCCGTAGAAGATAGAGGGAGGTGGCGAATTTTCTGCTTTGGAAGGTCGGGGTCTGTAAAGCGCGTTCACTG
>NW_005356321.1:0-519 GCF_000412655.1 Myotis brandtii
ATAACTTATATGGCCATCACATATCCTAATATATATATAAAAAGCCAGGTGCCGTCGTGACCGGACAGATGACGAAACAGCAGGCTAGGGAGTTGAAGGAGTGGGAGCTGTGGGCCCCCGGCCACCCATGGTACAGCGGTGGGAGGAAGGAGCTGTGGGCCCAAATGACCAAAGGACTGGTCCGGCTCTCATGGCATAGCGGGGTGGGGCCAAGGAGGCTGAGGAGCCTCGCGGGCGGGGGGCTGTGAGCATGGAGCTTCGCAGGGTGGCTGAGGCGGAGGAGCGTTGCAGGGCAGGGGTGGTGGAGGCGAGGTGGAGGAGCAGAGTGAGGGCTGTGAGTATGGAGCTTTGCGGGGCGGCGAGGCAGAGGAGCGTTGCAGCAGCAGCTGAGGCCAAGGAGCCTCACAGGGCGGGGGCTGTGAGTGTGGAGGTTCATAGGGCAGGGGCCACGGAGGTGGAGGAGCGACGCTGGGCGGCGGACTTGGCCCTGATTGCAGCTAGGCCTAGGGATCCTAACCG
>NW_005356322.1:0-680 GCF_000412655.1 Myotis brandtii
CCTAAGCCATCAGTTGGACATCCTCTGAGGGCTCCCGATCTGCGAGAGGGTGCAGGCCAGGCTGAGGGACCCCCGACCCACCCTGAGTGGACAAATTTTCGTGTACCAGGCCTCTATTCCTATCTAATAAAAGCCTAATATGCTAAGTGTCTGATTGTCCATTCAATCAATCAAAGCATAATACGCGAATGATATGCTAAGACCGCTCAACCGCTCGCTATGACATGCACTGACCACCAAGGGGCAGAGAGTTGACCAGTCAACCGTCACTATGACATTCACTGACCAACAGGGGGCAGATGCTCTGACAGGTAGGTTAGCTTGCTGCGAGGGTCTGGCCGATTGGGACTGAGCAAGACAGGCCAGACACGCCCTAGAGCCCTCCCTCGGTCTCTCCCTGGCTGGCCAAACTCCCGCGTCCTTCCCCAGCCCCAATTGTGCTCCGATGGGGTCCCTCAGCCTGGCCTGTGCCCTCTCGCAATCTGGAATCCCTCGGGGGATGCCAGAGATCCGGTTTCGGCTCGATCCCACAGGCCAGGCCTCTAGTAAGGTATATAAATGTTGAATCACTATGTTGTACACCTGAAACTAATGTAATATTGTACTCCAATTATACTTTAACAAAAAATTTAAAAATGAAGCCTAGACCAGCTCTGAGACTCCGCGGAGTTCTGGAAGGT
>NW_005356323.1:0-273 GCF_000412655.1 Myotis brandtii
TTGGGCAACTGATCGATGTTTCTCTTTCTCTTTCCCTTTCCCTTCCTTTCTCTCTAGAATCAATGAAAAAAAAAATCCTTAGAGGAGGACTTAAAAAGAAAAAAAATGCTGGTTCGGTTCAGTGGATAGTGCTTCTGCAGGTAGACTGAAGGGTACCAGATTGGATTCTAATCAAGGGCACGTACCTGGGTTGTAGGCTCAACCTGGGGCCCTGGTTAGGAATTCAGCAAGAGGCAACCAATTGATGTCTCTCACATTAGTTTCTGTCTTTCT
>NW_005356323.1:339-756 GCF_000412655.1 Myotis brandtii
AAACAAACAAACACCCATCCCCAGTGTGATTATTGAAGGAGCATATGAAGTATTTGTTGAATGAGCGGGAAGGGATGGGACTTCACTTTCTAACTTTTTTAGCAACTCTGCAAGCCAGAGGGTTTATTTTTTATTTAAATTTTTATTGATTGATTATTTCAGAGAGAGGAAGGGAGCAAGAGAAACACCAGTGTGTTGTTCCACTTATTATGTTCTCTTTGGTTGTTTCTTGTCTGTGCCCTGACCAGGGATCCAACTCACAACCTTGCTGTATCAGGAGGAGGTTCTAATCTAACCCACTGTGCTGGGTGCTCCCTGTCAGGGCCCCTGGACAAAACCCCTCTGGCGTGCCCTGACCCCTGCTGTGGGTCGAAGCTCCCCTGCCGAAGCAAAGGTTTGGATTCCATTCTGTCAGGG
>NW_005356324.1:0-491 GCF_000412655.1 Myotis brandtii
CCTATTTGAAGAAATGACAGAAAACTTCCCATACCTGATGAAAGAAATAGATTAACAAGTCTGAGAACTGCAGGGAGTCCCAAACAAGAAGAACCCAAAGAGGCCCACACCAAGACACATCATAATTAAAATGCCAAGGGCAAAAGACAAAGAGAGAATCTTAAAAAGCAACAAGAGAAAAGCAATTAGTTACCTACAAGAAAGCAACCATATGACTGTCAGCTGATTTCTCAACAGAAGTGAGTGGCAAGAAATAGTCAAAATAATGAATAGCAAGGACCTACAACCAAGATTACTCTACCCAGCAAAGCTATCATTTAGAATTGAAGGTCAGATAAAGAGCTTCACAAACAAGAAAAAGCTAAAGGAGTTCATCACCACCAAACCAGTATTATATGAAATGTTGAAATGTTGAGTCATCAAGAAGAAGGAAGAGGAAGAGGAAGAAGAGAAAGAGGAGGAGGAGGAGAAAAAGATAAAAAATATGAATA
>NW_005356325.1:0-746 GCF_000412655.1 Myotis brandtii
ATCAGTTCCAGTAGTTTTTTGGTGGAATCTTCAGAATTCTCTACTTACAGTAGCATGTCATCTGCAAATACCACCAGTTTTATTTCTTCCTTTCCAATTTGGATGCCTTTTATTACTTCTTTTTGTCTGATTGGTGTGGCTAGGACTTCCAGTACTAAGTTGAATAAGAATGTTGAAAATGGCCATCCCTGTCTTTTTTCTGATCTTAAGGGAAATGTCTTCAGTTACTCCCTCTTGGGTATGGTGTTAGCTATTAGTTTGTTATATATGGCTTCTATTATGTTGAGATATGTTCCCTCTATTTCCACATTCCTTAGAGACTTTATCATAAATGGGTGTTGGATTTTGTCAAAAGCTTTTTCTGCACCAATTGATATGATCATATGATTTTTTCCCTTCATTTGGTTTACGTGTGTATCACTTTCATTTATTTGCAGGTATGCCAACATTTCATCCCAGGAATAAAGCCCACTTGACCATGGTGTGTGATCTTTTTAATGTGTTGCTGGATTTGTTTGCTAATAGTTTGTTGAGGATTTTGGTATTAAGTTGTGTCAGGGATATTGGCCTATACTTTTCCTTCTTTATAGTATCTTTATCTGATTTTGGAATTAGAATAATGCTGGGCTTGCAAAATGAGCTTGGAAGTGTGCCCTCCTTTTGAAATTTTTGGAATAGTTTGAAAAGGATAGATTTTAGTTCTTATTTTAATGTTTGGTAAAATTCACCTGTGAAGCTATCCCTTC
>NW_005356326.1:0-487 GCF_000412655.1 Myotis brandtii
GTAATTGAGTGGATTCGAAACCCAGGAATTGTAACCATGCCCTTACTGTGCCTCATGGAATCTGCTATAAAATAAAAGACTCGGCTTGCAGGCGTGGCGCTGTCTCTCCATCCGAGAGGACGGCGTCCCACCAGCCCCAGCTTTCTTCTCTTGTCTGTCTCTCCTCCATCCTTCACCGCCCGCCCTCAGGCTCACCAAACCTGGCTGTGCACGCTGCCCACACCTGCACTCACTCCTTCAGACTCATTCCCGCCACACGCAGATGGCACAGCCAGCCTGGCGAAACCAATCACCCGTGCACCACACGTGTCCTTGAGCCACATTTAATATTCCAGACCCGGTGCAGCCGTCCTGTGTCCGACCCAGAACACACTGTCCGGAGGAGGCTGCAGGGTCCAGCGGCGCTCACACCCTTGGGCAGCCTGTCGCTTAGGCACTTGTGTGACGTTAACTGTCGTTGACGCCTCTTAGGGTTTGTGCTCGGAGA
>NW_005356327.1:0-741 GCF_000412655.1 Myotis brandtii
TGGATGGGTGGATGGACATATAGGTGGATGGATAGATAGATGGGTGGATGGATGAGTGGATGGGTGGGTGGACAGATAGGTGGGTGGATGGATGGATGGATGGATGGATGGATGGATGGATGGATGAGTGGGTGGGTGGATAGACAGATAGCTGGATGGATGGGTGGATGGATGGGTAGATGGGTGGATGGATGAGTGGGTGGGTGGATGGATGAGTGGATGGGTGGATGGACAGATAGGTGGATGGATGGATGGATGGATGGATGGATGGATGGATGGATGGATGGATGGATGGATGGATGGATGGATGGATGGATGGATGGATGGATGGATGGATGGATGGATGGATGGATGGATGGATGGATGGATGGATGGATGGATGGATGGATGGATGGATGGATGGATGGATGGATGGATGGATGGATGAGTGGGTGGGTGGATAGACAGATAGCTGGATGGATGGGTGGATGGATGGGTAGATGGGTGGATGGATGAGTGGGTGGGTGGATGGATGAGTGGATGGGTGGATGGACAGATAGGTGGATGGATGGATGGATGGTACAAAAACTAATGGTATGAAAAACGGCTATGAAAGCAGCAAGTAACTTCCATTGACCATAATCTAAGCACTTCTCTGCCTCCCAAATCAGAATAAGCCGCTGCTGGGAACATGACCTGCCTTTAGCAGGGCCCAAGCCCGCGCACCTGCTCACTCAGCCACCTCTGCGGCTCCACTCCCGC
>NW_005356327.1:10103-10437 GCF_000412655.1 Myotis brandtii
AGGCCGGCTTCTCTCTGGGGGCCGTGGGCCGCGTGCACACAGATCCCCCGCTTTCCTTAATAACTGGAAGTAAGAGTTGGTGTGAACGCAGTTGGCGGAGCGCTAATAATCCGATTCCTCCCGCAGGCCGGTCCTCTGGGCTCCATCCGCGAAACAAATGCTTGTCACCCTCCGGCGAGCACCTCTCAGGGACAAATAAATACTCCGGAGCTAATCGAGGGCGCACCTGGCCACCGTCTACGTGTTCTGCACTTTGCACGTCAATAACCCCATTGGAATTGGATTTATACATTCAAATTATCTTCCCAGGTCCTGCTTCCCGCGGCAGAGCCCG
>NW_005356328.1:0-920 GCF_000412655.1 Myotis brandtii
TAATCTATATATACAAAACCCTAATATGCAAATAGACAGAATGGTGGAACAGCCAAACAACTGAACAACCAAGTGCTATGACGTGCACTGACCACCAGGGGGCACGTGTGGAACATGGCAGGTGTCGGCTGCGGTGGGATGGTGGAGCAGGTGAGTGGGGGCACCAGACCAAGGCAGGGCACTGATCGCTGTCATTGGGACAAACCTCTGGAGGTTACTGAAAATTCTTTGCTTCCTTGCACCCCGGTCCTGCCCGGCGCTTGCACCTGCTGTCAGCGCCAGCCCCGCTCACACCCGCTGCTGGTGCCAAGCACTGGCCCCAATTGCTCGGCACTGTCAGCGGGTGCGAGCAGCGACATGCTGGCCCTGATCGCCTCTGAGGGCTTCTCCACCTCCCCCTGCTCCTGAGGGGTGATTGTGGCAGCAGCTGCCTCTTGCACCTGTTGCTGACACTGGCCCCAATCGCTCCGCATGGGAGCAGGGCTGCTGGCAGATAGGGAACCGGGGGCCAAGGCGGGAGGCGTCAGGCGGGAGTGCAGAGGATGGGCTGAGACCCGCCCCTGTGCCCACCACAGCCTCGTGGCACACAGTTCCTTTCAAGGTGCACAAATTTGTGTACTGGGCCCCTAGTTCCCTATTAAGACTGAATAATAACCATTTCCAATTTTTTCAAGGATAATTAAATTCAGAAAAATGCGAAAGTCCTTGATTTTACATTCTCCTTAAATCTTGAATACCTGCCTCTGCTTGTAAGATAAAGACAAAATATGAACAAATGAATATCAAATAAATATTTGGGGCAAAATTTAGATACCTGAGTAGCTTAAAGTACTTTAAAATATTTTATGAGCTCTTCCCATTTGACTACCACATTTTGTCCTAATAATAGATTTTAGTGGCTATGCTTATGGGATAGATTA
>NW_005356329.1:0-1121 GCF_000412655.1 Myotis brandtii
TTATAAGGACACATTTTTAAAAAAATATGATAAAATACATAGTAGGGAGAGTAATCAACTAGAAGAAAAAAATCATAAATTCTTTAACTAAATAAATTCAATACCTAAAATTTCTGAAACTATAAATATCTTTACACTCAAAAACTTATTTTACTGTAATCACTTAAACAGATTTTATGAAATATTATTTACATACCATGAAATTCACATGTTAAAATTATATAATTCATATATACATAGTATGCTTAAAAAGCTATGAAACTATCACCATAATTTAAACTTAAGGCATTTTTGTCATCCCAAAAAGACATATCATATGTCTTAGAAGTCACTTCCCATCTCCCTCACCCAAGCAACCATTGATCAACTTTCTGTCTCTATAGATTAGTCCTTCTGGACATTTCATAATAACAGAATCATATAATATATGATCTTTTGGAACTGGCTTCTTTCACATGGCATAATGTTTTTTTGTGTATATTGTTTAAATATATTTTTATTGATTTCAGAAAGGAAGGGAGAGGGAGAGAGAGATAGAAACATCCTATATAATAAAAGGCTAATATGCAAATCGACCAAACGGCGGAACAACCAGTCGCTATGATGTGCACTAACCACCAGGGACAGACACTCAACGCAGGAACTGCCCTCTGGTGGTCAGTGTGCTCCCCCTGTGGGCCAACCGTAAGGTTGGCGAGCACAGCGGCAGTGGTGGGAGCCTCTCCCACCTCCGCAGCAGCACTAAGGATGTCCAACAACAAGCTTAGGCCCGCTCCACGTGGGGAGTGGGCCTAAGCTAGCAGTCAGACATCCCCCAAGGGCTCCCAGACTGAGAGAGGGTGCAGGCCGGGTTGAGGGACCCTGCCCAACTGCACAAATTTTGTTCACTGGGCCTCTAGTCAATAATGAGAGAGAATCATTGATCAGCTGCCTCTTGCACCCCCCACACTGGGGATCGAGCCAGCAACCTGGGCATGTGCCCTGACTCAGAATCAAATGGTGACTTCCTGATTCATGGGTCAAGGCTCAACCAGTTAGCCATTCTGGCCAGTCAATAAAAATATTTTTTAATTAAAAAAATATTACTTTGAATGGGAATGATTGGCTTAAGGAAATTAACT
>NW_005356330.1:0-508 GCF_000412655.1 Myotis brandtii
TTCCTCTCTGAAATCAATAAAAAGATATCTTAAAAAAACAAAGAATAAAAGTTTTATAAAAATAAAAAAGTCAGTGATCATCAGAGAGATGCAAATCAAAACAACAATGAGGTACCATCTCACACAGACACAATGCCTACCATCAACAAATCAACAAATGACAAGTGTTGGTGACAATGTGGAGAAAGGGAACCCTAGTACACTGCTGGTGGGAATGCAGACTGGTGCAGCCATTATGGAAAACAATATGGAGGATCCTCAAAAAATTAATTATGGAACTGCCATTTGACTCAGTGATCCCACTTGTAGGAATATATCCTAAGAAACCTGAAGCACCAATCAGAAAGAATGTATGTACTCCTATGTTCATAGCAGCACAATTTACAATAGCTAAGATCTGGAAACAACCCAAGTGCCCATCAGTAGATGAGTGGATAAAAATGCTGTGGTACATTTATACCATGGAATTCCATGCAGCAGTAAAAAAGAAGAATCTCTTACCCCTTGA
>NW_005356331.1:0-3833 GCF_000412655.1 Myotis brandtii
TTTTAGAGAGAGTGGAAGGGAGAGGGAGAGATAGAGACAGAAACGTCGATGGGAGAGGGACACATTGATTGGTTGCCTCCACAGCTGCCCCAGACCTGGGCCGGGGATTAAGCCTGTGCCCTTGACCTGAATTGAACATGGGACCCTTCAGTCCACAGGCTGATGCTCTATCCAGTGAGCCAAACTAGCTAGGGCATAAAGGCATATTTCTTTTATTTTTATTTCTCATCACTTTTTAATGTTTTTTATTTATTTATTTTTATTTCAGAGAGGAAGGGAGAGGGAGAGAAAGATAGAAACATCTATGATGAGAGAGAATCATTGACCAGTCCCCAGGAAACGGCAGCCGAGGTTCATGCCTTTCTCCAGAATCAACCCGGGTCCCATTAGGCCTCTGGCTAAGGCTCTAGCCTCTGAGCCCAACCAGCCAGGGCCGCACCTGCACGTTTTGTCGCCTCTCGGGTGCATGTGATGAGACCGCGCCGTGTGCAGGGGCGCGTGGGGGGGTGAAGGCACAGGGACCAGGAGCCACCTCGTGGGCGGCCTGCCGTCCAGTAGGGAAGACGCTCCAGTGGAAGGACTGCCCGGCCTCCATGGCCTGGGGGGTGGGAAGGGGGACCCCGGGTGCGGGTGGTCTCGGGGAGCCCTCCCAGAAGTGAGTCCTGAAGGAGCCTAAACACTAACCATGTGGCCCGGCCAGGGTGGCTCAGTGGTTGAGCATCGACCTAGGAACCAGGAGGTCACGGTTGGATTTCTGGTCGGGGCACATGCCTGGGTTTCGGGCTCCATCCCCAGTGTTGGGCATGCAGGAAGCAGCAGACCCATGATTCTCTCTCATCATTGGTGTTTGTGTCACTCGCTTCCTTTCTGAAAACAATATAAAGCTTATGTAATACAGAGGGAATACACTAATTAACCACCACACCATCACAAATATGACAGCGCCCATAGCCAATAAGTAGGGAATATGCTAATTGACTTCCCTGCCCTAAATGATGGTGGTGCCCCGTTTTCTCACCCCTCCCCTGCCCAGTGCCGCCCCAGGCTTGCGCTGCAGGCAGTGGCAGCAGCAGAGGTGTGATGGGGCGTCGCCGTCCCCTTATGGCCGGGTCACCTCCGCCCTGAGGGCTCCTGGACTGTGAGAGGGGGCAGGCCGGGCTGAGGGACCCTCCCTCCAGTGCATGAATTTTCATGTGCTTGGCTCCTAGTATACACAAGTTTTTAAAAAAATTAACGGTTTGTAGGAGTGCTGAGAAAAGAGAGGGCTCTCCTGTGAGAGGGCCCACAGCAAACGCACAGCCAGGGGGTGGGGGCGTGTGGGGAAAGGCAGGTGTCGCCGAGCTTTCCAATCAGCTCAGTCTAGGTCCCTCCACAGGCTGTCCTGGCCATTAGCCGAGAGGAGGGTCAGGGTGACAGGGACAGAGAGAGCCCCGGGCACTGACATCCAGGTTCTTCCCGTCAGAGGGAGAAGGGAGATGTGGTCAGCAAGGGTCACTCCATTTCTTCCTCCAGGAAAAGCTCCAGGAAGCGGTGAGGAAACTGAGGCAGCTGGAAGAGGAATGCACGAACCAGAAAGCATTCATGGCGAAGCAGATCGCCCAGTGGAAGGTGAGAATGGGGGGCTCTCGCCTTGGCCGCTGGAGGGCACCCCCCTGGGCTCAGGTGCAGTCCCCACCCAGTCAGGCGTGTGCAGGAGGCAACAGCCCACGTCTCTCTCACATTGACGTTCCTCTCTCTCTCCCCTCCCTCCCTCCCTGCCACTCCCCTCTCTCTAACAATCAATGGAGAGAATATCCTGGGCTGAGGATTAACGACAACAACAGCAAAAAGAACAGGGATTTCTTGGTGTCAAGCTCTGTCTGTCCTGGTGCTTAGGCGTAGGGTCTGATCGGGCCAAGCACAGTGATGGTGTCACTGAACCAGAGCAGCAGGTGGAGCCCGAGAAGGAGCCATTGTCCTCCTTGTCCACATCGATGAGAGCTCATCCCCTCCCCCCTCCTTCCAGCAGGAAATGGCCATGAGGCCAGTGCCTGTCGGAGCCGCAGAATCACATGCCTGTTTACCAAGAGCCATCCCCACTGGGTTTCCAACTTTCTTTCTTTTTATACTTTATTTTATATTTGTATTTATGTCAGAGAGGAAGGGAGAGAGATAGAAACATCCAAGAGGAGAATCATGGATGGCTGCCTCCTGCACGCCCCCCACTGGGGATGGAGCCCTGAACCCAGGCCTGTGTCCTGACCGGGAATCCAATGTGACCTCCTGGGTCACAGGTGGACGCTCAACCACTGAGGCCCGCCAACCCTCATTCAAGGATATTGTTCCATTGGTTTTAGAGAGAGTGGAAGGGAGAGGGAGAGAGAGACAGAGAGAAACGTCGATGGGAGAGAGACACATTGATTGGTTGCCTCCCAGAGGTGCCCCAGCTCTAGGCCGGGGATCAGGCCTGAAACCAAGGCGTGTGCCCTTGACAGGAATTGAACTTGGGACCCTTCAGTCCACAGGCCGACGCTCTATCCACTGAGCCAAACCAACTTGGGCATAAATGCATATTTCTTTATATTTCTCATGATTTTTTTAAACTTTTGTTTTGTTTTGTTTTGTTTTTTATTTGAGAGAGGAAGGAAGAGGGTGAAAGAGATAGAAACATCAATATGAGAGAATCATTGACCAGTTCTGCAACCCGGACATGTGCCCTGACAGGGGATAAAACCGTGACCTCCTGGTTCATAGGTTGATGCTCAAGCACTGAGCCACACCAGCTGGGCTAAGCCTATTCCTTTTAGAATATTGAACAGATAAAATCTACAAGGTGGCTCCATGGTCTACAGGGCTCTATATATAAATCAGAAAATTGTGATTTGGCTCAAAACTCCAGTGTGGCTCAGTGGACAGAGCATCAGCCTGAGAACCGAAGGGTCCCGGGTTCCATTCTGGTCAAGTGCACGTACCTCGGTGGCAGGCTCCTCCCTGGCCCAGGTCCTGGTCAGGGCTCCTGCAGAAGCCAACCAATCGATGTGTTTCTCTCACATCGATGTTTCTCATTGTCTCTCCATCTCTCTTCCATTCTCTCTAAAAATCAATGGAAAATGATCCTTGGGTGAGGATCAAGAAGAATAAAATCCCCCCTGCAGGTAGAGGGGTGGGTTCCTTTGTGGGGAGCCAGCTCAGCCAAGGGTTGGGTGAGCTTGAGAGGGGGCGGTGAAGGATGTAGAAAAGACAGACAGGGGGAATAAGCTGGGTCTAGGTGGTTCTCCTGTGCCTGGCTGAGGCCACAGAGAGAGACCCAGACAGCAACTGGAGCCTTTATTTATAGCCAGAGGTAAACAAGGTAGTGGTCACCATAGTCACAATGTTCTTGGGAGTTTCACTTGTTTTGGCAGCACTTGCTGCACCTCCCACAGCCCATTAGCTTCCCAGATAAGCTCTAGGGACCCTCATAAGGTCAAGCCTAATTATGCTAACAGGGCTGTGCCCTCTAAGCTGGGACTTGTTTGTGGCTTTGCCAGCAGGTCGTCAGTCTGATTAACCCTATAGCCGCTCCCTACATTCCTAGCCGGAACAGGCTCAGGGGATGGCTTCCCCTCCCACGTGCCTGTGTCCAGCAGGTCCTGAGGCTTAACCCTATAGCCGCTCCCTACATTCCTAGCCGGAACAGGCTCAGGGGATGGCTTCCCCTCCCACGTGCCTGCTGCCAGGGGCACAGAATCCTGATGGTCAGGTGATGTTGGGGACCAGGTGGGGCCGTCCCATGAGTGATGGGTGAGCCTGGCCTGATGGACCCTCCTTCCAGCCTCAGGAAAGTGAACCTCCCCCTACCTCCAGCTGCTGGT
>NW_005356331.1:4541-7468 GCF_000412655.1 Myotis brandtii
TGGGAAGGAAACTTAACAAAAACTTAACCCCTGCTCACATGTAAGAAACGTACCCCTGTTCCCGTTAGTGTGTGTGTCCTAAGATTTAAAAGAACAGGATTGCTTTTCAGAGTCATCCAGGTGCCCTGCCGACCAGGGTATAAGCCCCATCCCATCCGAACCCAAGGCCGGGCCTGCCCTGTGCCTCTGGGAGGGAGCAGCAGCCCATCAGCCTGGTGTTCCCACACTCACCTGTGCCTTTGTTTCCCGCAGGACGTGGAGGGCGCCCTGAGCAGGTGAGTGCTGAAGGAAGGACGGGGGGAGTGGGGTGCGGAGCCGTGGGGTGCCCCCTGAGCAGCTCTGGCCTCTGCTCCCCCAGGAGCCAGGCTGTGCGGCTGGAGATGCCAGAGGCCCTGTCCTTGGAGGTTGAGACTGAGTGCGAGGTCCTAGAGGTTTGCTTTGAGCTAAAGAACAGGTTCAAGAGCCATCAAGGTAGGTTAGGGTGTTGCTAAGCGCCCAGGGGACCAAGCTCACTGCAACCTCGACCCCATGGGTAACAGGGATAAATGGGAGGGTTTCTACTTTATGGTCACAGCCGTGAGCTCCCCTCGCTGGTCTGAAACAAGGCTCAGACTCCAGAGCACAGGGTGGTCTTATCCAAATAAACTGTGTTGGGAGCAGATCCCGCCTCCAGCCGCCCCTTCCCCACCCTCCAAGGGGACATTCTTGAAACAAATGAATCTGCAGGATGCTGACAGCCAGCGCCCTGAATTCTACCCCTGAGGTTCTTCTAATCACCAGGACCCTGCGAGGATGAGCCCCCTCTGCCCGTATTCGTTTGGGATTTCTTGGACCATCTGTCAGAGCAGCCTGGCAGTTGTGAAACTGACATGGAGCAGTTTGCAGAGACCCTGAGCGGCCGGGTCACCACGGACGAGGCTTTGGAAGAACTTGTGGACCTCATCTATCAACAGGCCACGTCCGTGCCCAAGCTCCGCCGCGGGGGAGCTCGCCTGTGTGGTTACCTGTCCCGTCACCTGACCATTCCCTCACAGAGGGGCAGCTTCCGCCAAGTGCTCCTTCAAAGATGTCAGACTGATTATGAGCCTAGAGATCAAGCTGCCAAGGGGGATGAAGCAGGTCGGAAACGATTCCATGAGTTGGTGCTCTTTATGGGAGAATTTTATCTTCTGCTGGAGATCGAAGGGGCAAATGGACAGGCTCACACAGCTCTTTTTCGGGGGTTGTTGGATGCCCTCCTTTCTCACCCCGTGGACGATAACCTAATTTGTGCAGTAAAATTACTGAAGTTGACAGGGCCCGCCTTGGAAGATGCCTGGAAGAGACAAAGAAAGACGGACATGGACGACGTTATCCAGGGGATTGCAAAGGTCGCCCTGGAGGCGCCCTGCAGTGTAGGTGTGAAGCAGATGCTCTTGAAGCTTGTTGAGCTCCGGTTAGACAACTGGGGAAGAGTCCCTGTCACCTCAGCATCAAGAGAAGCAGCACCTGAGATTGATCCCAACTGTTTTGTGACGGAACCGCCATTGGGTCCAGCGGATGGTGTTCCTTTCCCTGCAGCTGATCCCGATGACCAGGATTCATCTCAGGAGTGACGTGAGGGCGGGAGAGGAGGGGGGAGGGGGAAGGACATATGTGATACTTTCAACAATAAAGATTCATTAAAACAAAAAAGAGTGAGTTGAAGAGAAGACTCATTTTCCAGATTGTGAAGAAAACGGAGCAGGTGTGTCCGGGGTGGTGACGGTACTTGGATGATATTGAGGATGAGGTGGACCCAGGAGCTTATGCAGAGTTTTGTTTGGAACCAGAGCGTCAGCAGCAGCCGTCGGGTTAAACGTCCCCGGGTCAGAGTGAGGAAGCCGTGCAGGTGATGGTGGGAACCGGACGCAGGAAACCTGCCACTTGTACCCGATGGAGGATGCAGTGGTGTTACTAATGTCCGCACCTCCAGTCGGGTGTGACACGCTCTGCCACAATAAACTCTATTCCCTAGAACTTAACAAATAAAATTAAAATTATATGGTGAAATAAACTGTGTTGCCCTGGCCGGTTTGGCTCAGTGGAGAGAGGGTCAGCCTGTGGATGAAGGTCCCAGGTTCCATTCCAAGGGCACGCCCCTCTACCAATCGATGTGTTTGTCTCTCTGTCTCCCCCCCTCCCTTCCACTCTCTAAAAGTCACTGGAAGCCCGGCCGGCATGACTCAGTGGTTGAGCATCGATCTATGAACCAGGAGGTTGGGGTTTGATTTCAGGTCAGGGCACACGCCCAGGTTGCGGCTCCATCCCCAGTGTGGGGCCCTGCAGGAGGCAGCGGATCCAAGATTCTCTCTCATCACTAATGTTTCTATCTCTCCCTCTCTCTTCCTCTCTGAAGTCAATAAAAAATATATTTTAAAAACTAAACAAGAAATTTATAAAAATTATAAAACTAAACAAACAGATAGGTACAAAAAACCCCAACACATAGCTTAGACATGTATACTTATGTGTGTGTGAATATACATATATACATTTATCTATGTGTGCATGTGTAGACATGTACATATATGTATATATATGTACAAAAATGTATAGAAATGTGAGAGCCCAGGCCTACCCTGACCCACGGGCACATTCAGCACTGGGATCAATTTCATACGCCTGATTTATTTAAGAAGCACTGTCTTAGGGCAATGGAAGATAATTGTGAGAGAGAATCATGGATCAGCTGCCTCCTGCATAAGTGAATCTCACAAGAACAGTGTAACTATGGTAACCACTACCTTGTTTACCTCTGACTATAAAATAAAGGCTCAGCTTGCCTCTGGATCTCTCTCTGTGGCCTCAGCCAGGCACAGGAAGATCCACAGAGAATAAAGAGCTGAATGCTGTCTCCGTGTCCTTCATTCTTTGCCAACTCTGTCCACACCTTTGGGAACCCCTGG
>NW_005356331.1:7559-9260 GCF_000412655.1 Myotis brandtii
GGAAGGATAGGACTCCACCGTAGGGTGCTGCAGACCCCCCTATAGAAGATAAGTAGGGTAAGAGGGTGGATAGTACAGAACTTAGATTGAGAAGATGGGCCATACTGAGTCTAAAGAAAAAAAGACTCTGTATTGATCTTCTAACGCATATGCTTTCTAGCAGAGGAGTTCAGTTCACTCCCAGTCAGACAGAATGTCTCCCAGTCAGGGGGAACTTCAGTTGTCAGGTGAAGGGATGCTCCAGTGAACCACATGCAGAAGACAAGAGGGAAGGTGAGGAGCGAAGTTCAGTGACATAACTAGGTGTAAAATATGGGATATTCAGGATCGTAGGAGAAGAATTTATACGTATCCAATGCTTAATGCTACGCTCTAAGCACGGGCTGTTCTGTGAGTGTGAACAGCTTTTCGATTCGTTGGATTTTGTAAGTAAAACCTGCACATGGTTTTCTGGGGAAGGAAAGGTAAATGTAGAGGCATGGGAGAAGGTAGGCCCAAGGAGCCTTATCCTTCACCCCACTGCAGCCTTTCCAGCCGGCTCAGTAAACCTGTATCATGTCACCCCGGGAAGCACAGGATTGGAAAGTTCCCCCTGGGGTACTTGATCAGGACTCAGGTAATAGCAGAAAGTGCCAATCCTACTCTTAAACTGGATATAAGAAAGCATTTGGGGTTTTTCTTTGTAATGCCTGCTTTGGATTGAGTAAATGGATATTACTTAGTTTTACCACATCAAAGTTAGCTCTTGACACAAAAAGAAAAACTAACAGTTTGACTCAAAGTTAAGGTTTTATTTTGAGGTGCTAAGGCTCAAACGTAGAACCAATACACAATAAAAATGTAAAGCTGCAACTTTTTAAGTTAAAGTAGGAAGTCGTAAATACGGAGGAGCATGTATGTTTATATGTATCTAGGAAGCCAGAGCTATTTCTTCAGGTTCCATGATACCATGTTTAGTAGCCTGTTCTTCTAATGAGTTCTCACCCCATTTAGCCGAGTTAAAATAAGCTGTCTTATTGAGGCTTCATGTGATATCTTCTGATTTCACATTTTGGAGCACTTGACAGCATTACCAGGGGTGAGGAGGGATGCAGTAGCAAGCTCTAAAATGTATACCCTTTTATGAATGGTCAGAATCCCATCAATATAAGCCTTTTCTATAAAAACAAAAAAGGGGGAGAAGAATGTTACATGTTAAATTTTTAAATAAAATACAATGCAGAGGGTTGTACAGCGGCCGAAAGGCATCGGGACTCTTGTACAGTAGCCTCTGCTGGGTGAGCCTGGTGGAAGGATACACAAACCAGGCAAGAGTTTTACCAGATCTAGTGATGATGTGGGGAAGAGATTGTGTTTGTATCTTTCCCAGAAGGAGCAGAGCAGCCAATTTGGGTGCCAGAGCGTTACGTGCGTCACCACAACGGACCCAGAGAAGCTCCTTGTCCCTTCATTCAAAAGACTGAAAGTTGCCCCGATGACAGCAAAGTGGAAAAAAAGAAGAAAAGAAGGCTACACAGGTTGGGACCGAGGTGCCAACATGGGGTCAGCTGAAGACGTTAACAATTGAGGCCCAGCAGATGGTAGAAAAGCAAGAAGTGGAAGCTACTCCCTCAATCATGTTTCTGGCTATGCTAGCATTGGTCAGCTGCCAGTCTTCTGCAAAGTCTTGTGCAGCCACGCCGAGGACTCTGAGTAAATCAG
>NW_005356331.1:9309-13519 GCF_000412655.1 Myotis brandtii
TTTTGTTATTCTTACTAGTTTTAAAAATGTTAAATCATTGGCATTGTTTTGTTAATAGCCAGAGCTTTATGTTTAGGTTTTAAAATGTTAACGTGTCTGTAGTTTGGGTTTTGCATTGGCATTGTTTTGTTATTGTTTTAATAGCCAGAGTTTTGTTCTTGATGCTTAAGTTTTACTTTCATTATGGTAGCTTAAAATTAAAAGAAGGGTGTGATGTAGGGCGCAGCCGGCTATAGGGTTATGCCTCGGACTGACCTGTTGGCAAAGCCACAAACAAGTCCCAGCTTAGAGGGCACAGTCCTCTTAGCATTATTAGGCTTGACCTTATGAAGCTCCTTAGATCTTATCTGGGAAGCTAATGGGCCATGGGAGGTGCAGCAAGTGCTGCCAAAACAAGTGAAACTCCCAAGAACATTGTAACTATGGTAACCACTAACTTGTTTACATCTGACTATAAAATAAAGGCTCAGTTTGCCTCTGGGTCTCTCTCTGTGGCCTCAGCCAGGCACAGGAAGATCCACGGAGAATCAAGAGAGAACCTGGCTATGCTGATCATCTGAACGCTGTCTCCGTGTCCTTCATTCTTCGCCGACTCCGTCCACACCTTTGGGAACCAGTGGACCTCTGGGGCTGGACCCCGACAGTCTCTGTTTATTCCCTTTAAAAATTCGTGCAATTTGTGCCTATGACTGAGTTTGCTTAGGATAAATAAAACAATTTGTTGCATCAAATTGCCAGAAAAAAGTGTTGTATGTAGCGGTGGCCTCGGCACAGGGCACACTGTCTGTGCGTCCACATACGTCTGCTGAGTCAGCACAGGCACCACCGATAAAGGTCACGCTCGGGGCTGTTACATAAGCAGCCGAGTGACCTGGCCCTGCTGACCCCGCACCCAGGTCGCCCGCTGTTCCCGGGCCTGGGAGGGGGCTGTCACCTGGACCCCTGGCAGCTGCCACCCCCATGGGCACGGGGTCACCAGGCGGCCTCGGGCCCTGGCTCCAGGGTGGGAAAGGGGACGTCTAACCCTCGGTGAGTGGGGCTGGGTGAACCCATGTGATCTTCCCCGTCTGCCTTCTCTCCCGCCCCGTCTGCCAGGGATCCCGCAGCCAGAGCTCTCAGGGGGCGAGCCTTCACCTCATGGCGGGGACTGTGGCCTCAGGGTGAGGTCCAGGCCCTCTGCTCTCTGTGGTCCCGGGAAGAAGGCAGCAGAGTCAGTGGAGTCCCAGCTTCCCTCTTCCTCTCAGGGATCCTCACAAGGGAGCCCAAGACCTGGAAGGTGCTGGGAAGCCCTGTGGGGGAGGAGGCTGCTGATGAACCCCTGGGCTCAGCCCCCCACACCCGTGTGGCACGCCCCCCACTGGGGATCAAGCCCGCGACCCTGGCATGTGACCAGGAATGGAACTGTGAGCTCTTGGCTTGTAGGTAGGTCGACGCTCAACCCCTGACACACGGGCTGGGCCCTGCAGTCCTTTTGCTCTAAGTGCTGCCCCCACGGTGGCCTGGGGCCTCCCATGGCTCCCGGCTCCCAGCTGGGTGCTGACTGGTGGTGATGCTGACCAGTGTCTGACCCTGCAGAGCAACGCTGAGGAGGAGAATGAGGGCGGAGGTCACCAGCCCTTTCCACCGCCCCCTTCAGAGCAGTGATGAAAGAATAGGCACCTAAAAATAGCAAAAAATAAAATAACATCCGCCCAGAAGCGGATGCACCCCGAGGGGGTTAGTCGGTGGCCAAGGCAGGAAGAGCTGCAGTCGGGCCTGTGGGTTGTGCTGCTCCCGACCTCAGAAGCTCCTGCTGGCCCAGAGCTCAGGTCCCTGTGAGGACTTGTCCCCTTTCCCTGTGGCTGTAGAAGAAGGACTTCTTCCCACCTCTCCCCGCCCTGCCAGGCCCAGCCCAGCCACGTGCAAACACTTAGGGCCATTTCCTGGTTTCCTCCCCAAACCCAGCAGGGCACGCCCCCCACTACAGGCCCCACCCCCAGCTGCCAGGCCCAGCCCAGCCATGTGCAAACTCTTAGGGCCCAGCCCAGCCTCTTGCAAATGCTTAGGGCCAATTCCTGGTTTCCTCCCCAAACCCAGCATCGCTCCGCCCTCAACCACAGGTAGTTTCATTTCTACTTGAACATCCTGCCCAGGACCTGGGAAGTGGCCGCTCCAGGCAACTCCCTCCTGAGAGTGCTGTGGGAGCCTCTGGGTCCGGCATTGCAGCTTTTGGCAGAGGCATGGCGTCGGCCTCCACCAGCAAGAAGATGCGGGAGGAGGCCACCTGCTCCATCTGCCTGCACCTGATGGCCGAGCCCGTGAGCATCAGCTGCGGCCACAGCTACTGCCAGGCCTGCCTCCTGCGCTTCGTGGGCCCGCCCTCCTCGTTGCCAAGCGAGCAGGACACAGAGACCTTCTCCTGCCCCCAGTGCCAGGCTCTCTTCCAGAGAGGCAGTCTGCGGCCCAACAAGCAGCTGGGCAGCCTCATCGCCGCCCTCCGGGAGCAGGAGCAGCAGCAGCAGCAGCAGCTGGAGCAGGAGGAGGAGCAGGAGCAGGAGCAGGAGCTGTCCTGTGAGGAGCACGGGGAGCGGCTGCACCTCTTCTGCGAGGACGACGGCCAGCTCATCTGCTGGCGCTGCGAGCGCCATGGGCAGCACAAGGGCCACAACACGGCGCTCGTGGAGGACGTGAGCCCCGGCTACAGAGTGAGTGCCCCTTCCTGCGCCCTGAGACCCCCATCATCCAGGAGGGAGCCCAAGGTTGGGACCCTGAATGCTAGCTTCCTCCTGTGGTTCTTTCTTCTAGTGGGAGGTTGAGTCGGGGCGGGAGGGTTGGGAGGGGCGAGGGGCGGGAAGGTTTAGGGTGGGTCCTCCCTGAATCAAGTCCCGGCTGTCCAGCCCCACCTTCCACGGACGGTCAGACTCATCCAGGTCCCGGCTGCGTGATGAACTGGTCCCAGCTCCAGCGCCCCATGCGCTCAAACCCACACATGCGTAGTGTTTTGTTTTGTTTGATAATCCTACCAGAGGATATTTTCCCACTGATTTTTAGAGAGAGTGGAAGGGAGGGGTATAGAGAGAGAACATTGGTCGGAGAGAGACACGGATTGGTTGCCTCCTGCAGGCGCCGGGACCAGGGCCAGGAAACGGCAGCCGAGGTTCATACCTTTGACCGGAATCGAACTGGGCTGAGGCTCTAGCCACTGAGCCCGACCAGCCAGGGCCACACCTGCGCGTTTTATCACCTCTCGGGTGCATGTGATGAGATGGCGAGTGTGCAGGTGCGCGTGGGGGAGTGAAAGCACAGGGACCAGGACACCACCTCGTGGGCGGCCTGCCGTCCAGTAGGGAAGACGCACCAGCAGAAGGACTGCCGGGCCTCCATGGCCTGGGGGGTGGGAAGGGGCACCCCGGGTGCGGGTGGTCTCGGGGAGCCCTCCCAGAAGTGAGTCCTGAAGGAGCCTAAACACTAACCATGTGGCCCGGCCAGCGTGGCTCAGTGGTTGAGCATCTACCTAGGAACCAGGAGGTCACGGTTGGATACTCAGTCGGGGCACATGCCCAGGTTGTGGCTCCATCCCCAGTGTTGGGCATGCAGGAGGCAGCTGAGCCATGATTCTCTCTCATCATTGGTGTTCCTGTCTCTCTCTTCCTTTGTGAAAGCAATACAAATATATACAATTTTAAAAATAAAAAAAATTAACAGTATGTAGGAGTGCTGAGAAAAGAGAGGGCTCTCCTGTGAGAGGGCCCACGGCAAACGCACAGCCAGGGGGCGGGGGCGTGTGGGGAAAGGCAGGTGTCGCCGAGCCTTCCATCAGCTCAGTCTAGGTCCCCCACAGGCTGTCCTGGCCATTAGCCGAGAGGAGGGTCAGGGTGACAGGGACAGAGAGAGCCCCGGGCACTGACATCCAGGTTCTTCCCGTCAGAGGGAGAAGGGAGATGTGGTCAGCAAGGGTCACTCCATTTCTTCCTCCAGGAAAAGCTCCAGGAAGCGGTGAGGAAACTGAGGCAGCTGGAAGAGGAATGCACGAACCAGAAAGCTTTCACGGCGAAGCAGATCGCCCAGTGGAAGGTGAGAATGGGGGGCTCTCGCCTTGGCCGCTGGAGGGCACCCCCCTGGGCTCAGCTGCAGTCCCCACCCAGTCGGGCGTGTGCAGGAGGCAACAGCCCATGTCTCTCTCACATTGACGTTCCTCTCTCTCTCCCCACCCTCCCCCCCTGCCCCTCCC
>NW_005356331.1:14243-19038 GCF_000412655.1 Myotis brandtii
AGAGGCTCAGAGACAGAAAATCCAAGCGGACTTCCACAACCTGCGCAGCTTCCTGAGGGAGGAGGAGAGGTCGTACCTGCGGAAACTGGAGAGCGAGGAACAGCGCACTCTGCAGAGACTGAGGGTCCGTGAGGCCAACCTGGGGCAGCAGAGCCGGAAGCTCAAGTACCACATCCGGGAGCTGGAGGAGCGATGCCAGGGCTCCGCCCAGAAGGTGCTGCAGGTGAGGCTGAGCCCTGAGAGGAGGCCATGGAGATGGGTCCTGAGCTTCTGAAGGGGAATGGGGGGGGTGGGGGTTGTGGGAACAGAGGACCAACTGCCTCGCTCAGCGGCGGCACATCAGTGTGGGCAGATTTGTTTTATTTTTATTTAGTTATTTTGTTAATTCTCATTCATGGATATTGTTCCATTGGTTTTAGAGAGAGTGGAAGGGAGAGGGAGAGACAGAGAGAGAAACGTTGATGGGAGAGGGATGCATTGATTGGTTGCCTCCACAGGTACCTGAGCTCTAGGCCGAGGATCAAGCCTGCAACCAAGGCGTGTGCCCTTGACAGGAATTGAACTTGGGACCCTTTAGTCCACAGGCCAACGCTCTATCCACTGAGCCAAACCGGCTAGGGCATAAAGGCAAATTAAGTTTTTTTGTTTTGTTTTTAATTTGAGAGAGGAATGGAGAGGGAGAGAGAGATAGAAACATCAATGATGAGAGAGAATTATTGATCGAGCCCGCAACCTGGACACATGCCCTGACAGGGGATCAAACCCTGACCTCCTGGTTCATAGGTTGATGCTCAACTACTGAGCCACACCAGCTGGGCTAAGCCTATTTCTCTTAGAAAATTGAACAGATAAAATCTACAAGGTGGCTCCATGGTCTACAGGGCTCTATATATAAATCACAAATTTTTGATTTGGCTCAAAACTCCAGTGTGGTTCGGTGGGTAGAGCATCAGCCTGAGGACCAATGGGTCGTGGGTTCAATTCTGGTCAAGGGCATGTACCTTGGTTGCAGGCTTCTCCCTGGCCCAGGCCCTAGTCGTGGCTCGTGCAGGAGGCAACCAATGAATGTGTTTCTCTCACATCGATGTTTCTCATTGTCTCTCCATCTCTCTTCCACTCTCTCTAAAAATCAATGGAAAAATATCCTCGGGTAAGGATCAAGAAAAATAAAATCCCCCCTGCAGGTAGAGGGGGCGGGTCCCTCGGCCAAACAAGCTCAGGGGATGGCTTCCGCTCCCACGTGCCTGTGTCCAGGGGTACAGAATCCTGAAGGTCAGGTGATGTTGGGGACCAGGTGGGGCCTCCCCTTGAGTGATGGGTGAGCCTGGCCTGATGGGCCCTCCTTCCAGCCTCAGGAAGGTGAACCTCCCCCTACCTCCCAGCTGCTGGTCCCAGGTCCGGCTGGTGGAAGTGGAGAGCGCCCCTCAGGGTGACCATGTCTCATGGCTGCTTCGCCCCCTGGGTCACTGTGGCTGCCACCTCAGTGCCCAGTCTGGGCGCCGTGCACCCACCCACCGCCTCTGGCAGGTGCGCTCTGAGGGAGGTGAGGCCAGAGGGAGCGCAGGGGGCTCCCCACCCCACTAAACAGCCGCAGGCTCCCCAGCACCTCAGCAAGGAGGGCACCAGGCTCAGAGGCTGAGAGGTGTCCTGCCGTGTTGACCGTCCAGAGGCCAGAGTGGGGATCGTTGCCCGGGGTGTCCATCTGTTACCCAGAAACCCCCGGGTGGGCTCGGCTGCCTGTCGCTGTGTCCAGTCACCAAGGCAGGGATGAGTCCCATAAGGCGTTTACTGAGAAGGCGGCCCACCCAGTAGGCAGGGCGCTTACACCCATCGAGTCCTGTCTCCCAGCAAGTGCAGGGACAGGACTACAAAGGGGAAGGGGCTGGGGTGCTGTGTGCAGCCCTGGGGGTCTCAGCTGTCAGCTCTTGTCCTCAGTCCCCAGGCGATGAGATGCTGTTGGTCAGATGGTGTTTTGGCTCCTGGTGGGTGGGCCTGACCCTGCTCATGGGTTCTGCTCGCTGGCCTCACAGCTCAGTCACCTCCCCAGTCACTTCGCACAGGGCCTGGGAAGGAAACTTAACAAAAACTTAACCCCTGTTCACATGTAAGAAACGTACCCCTGTTCCCGTTAGTGTGTGTGTCCTAAGATTTAAAAGAACAGGATTGCTCTTCAGAGTCATCCAGGTGCCCTGCCGACCAGGGTATAAGCCCCATCCCATCCGAACCCAAGGCCGGGCCTGCCCTGTGCCTCTGGGAGGGAGCAGCAGCCCATCAGCCTGGTGTTCCCACACTCACCTGTGCCTTTGTTTCCCGCAGGACGTGAAGGGCGCCCTGAGCAGGTGAGTGCTGAAGGATGGGCGAGGGGAGTGGGGTGCGGACCCCCCCTGAGCAGCTCTGGCCTCTGCTCCCCCAGGAGCCAGGATGTGCGGCTGGAGACGCCGGAGGCCCTGTCCTTGGAGATTCAGACCCAATACAAGGTCCCTGAGCTGTACTTTGAGCTGAGGAAACGGTTGAGGAGCCATCAAGGTACCTGAGGTTGTTGCTAAGCCTCCAGGGGACCAAGCTCAGTGCAACCTCTGCCCCCACGGGTCGCCTGGACAAATGGGAGGGTTTCTACTTTATGGTCACAACCCTGAGCTCCTGTTGCTGGTCCGAAACAAGGCTCAGGCTCCACAGCTGTCCCACGTAGATCCCGGGAAAGGATCTCGGGGTTTATCCAAGGCGTCCCTTGAGATAAACTCTAACCGTGCAGGTGTGGGACATTCAAGTAGTTGCTAGCGAAGAGGCTGCTCTATGCAAGGAGGACCATGGGCAGGTCTAGAACCAAAAAGACCAGAAGCTTTAGTTTCAGTTTTAAGTGTACACAAAATGATTCCATTAACTGCCGGAGGAATTACACCACATGACACATAGGCAGTTGCAAATCACACAGCACTTTATTACCCACACAAGTTTCTGGTGCTGCGGGTACAGGCTTGGTGGGATCCCGGTGGTGCTGTCCTCTGGGGTCTGGCAGCTGGGCTGGTCCAGTCCGGGTGCCGGGGGCCGGCGTTCCTCACCCGAGAGCTCGGTTGCCTCTCGATCGGGAGGTACTAGCCTGTCGTCTGGCAGGGAGAGGGGAGCGTGGAGCGGTGTCACTGGCAGGACTGGCAGAAGGACGTGCCTTGGTGCCTGTCTCAACCGTGAGCCCTGTTGGCCGGTGAGGACCCGTTTTTAAAGCCTGTTTCGTACCCGCAGCAGTTCAGGCGCTATCCCTGAATTAAGCCAGTGCACACATGTTGGTCTCAAACACAGCGAGGGGCTGCATGTGGTTATCTAGGGAGAGTACCTCACTCACACAGACAGCCATCTTAGCAAGTCGCTCGGAGTCAGTAACTGAAGTTCAAATCCTCGTCTATGGGGTACACACTTCAGAGCAGTGGGGAATGTGTCTTTAATATCACACTTTAAGTTAACTCAGACATTTCAAACCTTTTCAACATTTTTAGACATTTTTTAAGCATTTTAAACATTTCAGTATTATACTGTAACAGGAACACAGGCTGGTCTTATCTAAAATAAACTGTGCTGGGAGTGGGGCCTGCTCCATCCCCGACGCCCGAAGCCAGCCAGGGCCTGCAGGGGGGTGCGCACAGCCCCCGGGAGCTCTTTGTGTGTTTGTGGGGGAGGGTCCTGGGCATAAGCACCAGCCACCCCTTCCCCACCCTCTGAGGGGACGTTCTTGGAACAAAGGAGACCCCAGGACCACATCCCCCAGCAGAACTGGGAGTCCCAGTCCGCCAGGGCTAAACCCCAGGTTGTCGCTCCCCTGTGAATGCTCACGCTGACAGCCAGCGCCCTGAATTCTACCCCTGAGGTTCTTCTAATTACCAGGACCCTGCGAGGATGGTCTCCCTCTGTCCGTATTCGTTTGGGATTTCTTGGACCATCTGACAGAGCAGCCTGGCAGTTGTGAAACGGACATGGAGCAGTTTGCAGAGGCCCTGAGTGGCCGGGTCACCACAGAGGAGGCTTTGCAAGAACTTGTGGACCTCATCTATCAACAGGCCACGTCTGAGCCCAAGCTCCGCTGCGGGGGAGCTCGCCTGTGTGATTACCTGTCCCGTCACCTGACCATTCGCTCACAGAGGGGCAGCTTCCGCCAAGTGCTCCTTCAAAGATGTCTGGCTGATTATGAGCCTAGAGATCAAGCTGCCAAGGGGGAGGAAGCAGCTCGGAAACGATTCCACGGGTTCGTGCTCTTTCTGGGAGAACTTTATCTTCCGCTGGAGATCGAAGGGGCGAATACAGAGGCTCGAGTAGCTGCTCTCCGGGGGTTGTTGGATGCCCTCCTTTCTCACCCCGTGGACGATAACCTAATTTGTGCAGTAAAATTACTGAAGTTGACAGGGCCCGCCTTGGAAGATGCCTGGAAGAGACAAGGAAAGATGGACATGGTTGAAGTTATGGAGACAATTGGAGACATCATCCTGGATGCCCCCTGCAGTGAAGGCGTGAAGCAGATGCTCTCGAAGCTTGCAGAGCTCCGGTCAAGTAACTGGGGGAGAGTCCATGCCACATCAGCATCCGAGAGAAGCAGCACCTGAGAATGATCCCAAATCTTTTGTGACTGAACCACCATTGGGTCCAGCGGATGGTGTTCCTCTCCCTGCAGCTGATCCCGATGACCAGGATTCATTTCAGGAGTGACGTGAGGGCGGGAGAGGAGGGGGGAGGGGGAAGGACATATGTGATACTTTCAACAATAAAGATTCATTAAAACAAAAAAGAGTGAGTTGAAGAGAAGACTCTTTTT
>NW_005356331.1:22143-23209 GCF_000412655.1 Myotis brandtii
TATTGATTTCTTACAGAGAGGAAGGGAGAGAGATAGAGAGTTAGAAACATCGATGAAAGAGAAACATCGATCAGCTGCCTCCTGCACACCCCCTACTGGGGATGTGCCCGCAACCCAGGTACATGCCCTTGACCAAAATCGAACCTGGGACCCTTCAGTCCGCAGGCTGACTCTCTATCCACTGAGCCAAACTGGTTTCGGCTGTTTTTTCCCTTTAAAAATTCATGAAATTTGTGTCTATGACTGAGTTTCCGTAGGACGAATAAAAACAATTTGTTGCATCAAATTGCCAGAAAAAAGTGTTGTGTGTAGCGGTGGCCTCGGCACAGGGCACACTGTCTGTGCGTCCACATACGTGCGCTGAGTCAGCACAGGCACCACCGATAAAGGTCACGCTCCGGGCTGTCACATAAGCAGCCGAGTGACCTGGCCCTGCTGACCCCGCACCCAGGTCGCCCGCTGTTCCCGGGCCTGGGAGGGGGCTGTCACCTGGACCCCGGCAGCTGCCACCCCCATGGGCACAGGGTCACCAGGCGGCCTCGGGCCCTGGCTCCAGGGTGGGAAAGGGGACGTGTAACCCTCGGGGAGTGGGGCTGGGTGAACCCATGTGATCTTCCCCGTCTGCCTTCTCTCCCGCCCCGTCTGCCAGGGATCCCGCAGCCAGAGCTCTCAGGGGCGAACCTTCACCTCATGGCGGGGACTGTGGCCTCAGGGTGAGGTCCAGGCCTCTGCTCTCTGTGGTCCCGGGAAGAAGGCTGCAGAGTCAGTGGAGTCCCAGCTTCCCTCTTCCTCTCAGGGATCCTCACAAGGGAGCCCAAGACCTGGAAGGGGCCGGGGAGCCCTGTGGGGGGAGGAGCCAGGGAAGCAGCCCAGGAGGCTGTGGATTCACTGCTGGGATCAGCCCTGGGCTCCTCTGTGTGGCCAGACCTTCCCCAGCAGGTCACAAGGCTGAGCAGTGAACCTGCCCGACCACCAGGGGGCACCCGCGAGGCCGATAGGAGAAGCCTGGAGAGGAGCTGCCCCACAGGAAGCTGAGGGGGTCACACAGCCTGGGGGGGGGGGGGGC
>NW_005356331.1:24162-26057 GCF_000412655.1 Myotis brandtii
TCAAGGGCGGGGGGGGGGGGGGGGTCTGAGGAGCCTGAGTGTTTGTGGAGCAAAAATATCAACGTCGCTCAGTGGACAGAGCGTCGGCCTGTGGACCTAAGGGCCTCGGGTTTGATTCCCGGTCAAGGGCACGAACCTCAGTCCATGTGTCTCTTTCATGGACGTTTCTCCCTCTCCCCCCTCTTCTCCCTCCTTCCTTCCTCTCTCTCTAAAACATCGATGGAAAATCATCCTCAAGTGAGGATTGGAAAAGAAAGAGTAAGTCTAGGTTGGGCAGACAGTCCTTTTAAAAAAAGTATGTTTTTTATTGATTTCAGAGAGAGAGAAACATCAATGATGAGAGACAATCATCCATTAGCTGCCCCTGCACGACCCCCCACTGGAGATCAAGCCCACAACCTGGGCCTGTGATCGGGAATGGAACTGTGAGCTCTTGGCTTGTAGGTAGGTCAACACTCAACCCCTGACATAGGGGCTGGGCCCTGCAGTCCTTTGGCTCTAAGTGCCGCCCCCACGGTGGCCTGGGGCCTCCCATGGCTCCCGGCTCCCAGCTGGGTGCTGACTGTTGGTGATGCTGACCAGTGTCTGACCCTGCAGAGCGACGACGCTGAGGAGGAGAATGAGGGCGGAGGTCACCAGCCCTTTCCACCGCCCCCTTCAGAGCAGTGATGAAAGAATAGGCACCTAAAAATAGCAAAAAATAAAATAACATCCGCCCAGAAGATGAGGGTCCCCGAGGGGGTTGGTTGGAAGAGCTGCAGTCCGGCCTGTGGGCTGAGCCCCTCCCCGACCTCAGAAGCTCCTGCTGGTCCAGAGCCCAGGTCCCTTCAGGACTTGTCCCCTTTCCCTGTGGCTGTAGAAGAAGGACTTCTCACCTTTCCCCGCCCTGCCAGGCCCAGCCCATCCATGAGCAAACCCTTAGGGCCATTTCCTGGTTTCCTCCCCAAACCCAGCAGGGCCCGCCCCCCACCGCAGGCAGTTTCATTTTCACTTGAATCCCGCCCAGGACTTGGGAAGTTGCTGCTCCAGGTGACTCCCTCCAGCGAGTGTGTGGCCTCAGTGTTTGCCCAGGTACTGGGGAGGGTCTGGGCGGGTCTCCCAGGGAGGGTCGTGACACCTGGTGTGTGGACAGGAGGGGGTGCGGTGGGGGGCCTGGGCGGCAGGGAGGGGCATGTTTGAGACACCAGGGCCTCTGGGCTCTGTCCCTCCAGGCCCTGCCCCACAGCCCTTCCGGAGGCCGCTTTCGCTTCCACCAAAGTCCAAGCTGATCCAACCTCAGGAGATCCGGGTGCGAGGCGGGGGGAGTGGAGGCTGGGACAGGCTCCCGGGGCCCCTGGAGGGCAGGTCCTGTCCTGGGTACACAGCCCAGCCACAGAGGACCCCAGTGTGTCCCCGGGAAATCACCGCCCGGGAAGGGACTCTGAGCAGAAACTCTCTGTGGCTCCGGAGGCTGCCTGGTTACAGAGGAAGAGGGGCCCAGTGGTCTCAGGGATTCCGGGTTGTGTTCCCTCCATTGTCAGGTCCAGGAAGGTCGATCTGCAACCTGCCCGCCTCCCTCCGCTCCCAGGAGGGCAGGCCTGGCTCTCCAGGAGCTGCAGCCCCGTCCAGGGTCCCAGGGTCCCTCCTTCACTCTCTGGTTCCTGGGTCCTCCCTGGAGGACCTTGGGGTCTTGTCTTCCCATTTGCTCCCCCTCCCCTCGTCCCCCAGGGTTCCAGGGGCCTGGAACGTCTCCTGGGAGACAGTCCTGGCTGGAGGAGAGGTCACCTGACTGGGCCTCCAGAACCCGCCCCTCTCTGCCCAGCCCAGGCCTTTCCTTTATTTAAAAAAATCCTTGTATTGATTTCAGAGAGGAAGGGAGAGGGAGAGAGAGAAACACCGATGATGTTTCTCCTGCA
>NW_005356331.1:26685-29397 GCF_000412655.1 Myotis brandtii
CGCCCCACCCCCAGCTGCCAGGCCCAGCCCAGCCATGTGCAAACTCTTAGGGCCCAGCCCAGCCTCTTGCAAATGCTTAGGGCCAATTCCTGGTTTCCTCCCCAAACCCAGCATCGCTCCGCCCTCAACCACAGGTAGTTTCATTTCTACTTGAACATCCTGCCCAGGACCTGGGAAGTGGCCGCTCCAGGCAACTCCCTCCTGAGAGTGCTGTGGGAGCCTCTGGGTCCGGCATTGCAGCTTTTGGCAGAGGCATGGCCTCGGCCTCCACCAGCAAGAAGATGCGGGAGGAGGCCACCTGCTCCATCTGCCTGCATCTGATGGCCGAGCCCGTGAGCATCAGCTGCGGCCACAGCTACTGCCAGGCCTGCATCCTGCGCTTCATGGGCCTGAACTCTTCTCAGCGGAGCCAGCAACACAGGGAGACTTTCTCCTGCCCCCAGTGCCGGGCTCCCTTCCGGAAAGGCAGCCTGAGGCCCATCAAGCAGCTGGGCAGCCTCATCGCCGCCCTCAGGGAGCAGGAGCAGGAGCAGGAACAGGAGCTGTCCTGCCAGGAGCACGGGGAGCGGCTGCACCTCTTCTGCGAGGACGACGGCCAGCTCATCTGCTGGCGCTGTGAGCGTGACGGGCGGCACAAGGGCCACAACACGGCGCTCGTGAAGGACGCGAGCCCCGGCTACAGGGTGAGTGACCCCTCCTGCGCCCCGAGACCCCCTTATCCAGCCCAGTGACCCCTCCTGCACCCCGAGACCCCCCTTATCCAGCCCAGTGTCCCCTCCTGCACCCCGAGACCCCCCTCATCCAGCCCAGTGCCCCCTCGGGTGCCAATACCCCCATCATCCAGCCCGGAGGCCAAGGTTGGGACCCTGAATTCTAGCTTTCCTCGTGTGGTTCTTTCTTCCAGCAGGAGGTAGGGTGGGGGAGGAAGAGAGGGGCAGGAAGGTTTAGGTGGGTCCTCCCTGTCAAGTCCTGCCTGTCCAGCCCCACCTTCCCCGGACGGTCAAACTCATCCAGGTCCCGGCTGCGTGATGAACTGGTCCCAGCTCCAGTGTGCCTTGCGCTCCAACCCACACATGCGTGGTGTTTTGTTTTGTTTGATAATCCTACCTGACGATATTTTCCATTGATTTTTAGAGAGAATGGAAGGAAGGGGGATAGAGAAAGAGAAACATTGATCTGAGAGAGACATTTATTGGTTGCCTCCTGCAGGCGCCGCGACCAGGGCCCGGAAACGGCAGCCGAGGTTCATGCCTTTGACTGGTATGTTACCGGGATGAGGCTTTAGCCACTGAGCCCGACCAGCCAGGGCCGCACCTGCACGTTTTGTCGCCTCTCGGGTGCATGTGATGAGACGGCGCCGTGTGCAGGGGCGCGTGGGGGGGTGAAAGCACAGGGACCAGGAGCCACCTCGTGGGCGGCCTGCCGTCCAGTAGGGAAGACGCACCAGTGGAAGGACTGCCCGGCCTCCATGGCCTGGAGGGTGGGAAGGGGGACCCGGGTGCGGGTGGTCTCGGGGATCCCTCCCAGAAGTGAGTCCTGAAGGAGCCTAAACACTAACCATGTGGCCCGGCCAGCGTGGCTCAGTGGTTGAGCATTGACCTAGGAGCCAGGAGATCCCCATTGGATTCTTGGTCGGGGCACACGTCCAGGTTGTGGCTCGCTCCATAGTAGGGGGTGATCAGGAAGGAGCAGATCCATGATTCTCTCTCATCAATGATGTTTCTCTCTCTCTCTCTCTCTCCCTCTCTGAAAATAATAACAATATATGCATTGGGGGTGGGGTTTCCTTCAGCTCAGCCTGCATCCTCTCCAATCTGGGAACCCTTGAGGGATGCCCGACTGCCCCAGGGATGGGGCCTAAACGGGCAGTCAGGCATTCCTCTCACAATCCAGGACTGCTGGCTCCCAACCACTCGCCTGCCTGCTGGCCTGATCACCCCCTTACCACTTCTCTGCCAGCCAGATTGACACCTAAGTGTTCCCAGGCAGGCCTGGTTGCCCCCAATTGCCCTCCCCTGCAGTCCATCTAGTGTGTTGGAGGAATGGTCAATTTTCATACTGGTCACGACCAATTTGCATATCAAGGCTAATTAGCATATCATCTCTTATTATTGTGTTGGGGTGATGGTCAATTTGCATACTCGTTGTGACTAGTTAGCATATTAGGTCAAAACTAATTAGCATATCCAGTCATGACTATGGCATTGTGACCAATTTGCATATTACCCTTTTATTAGTATAGATTTTTAAAAATGAAAAAATATTAACGGTATGTAGGAGTGCTGAGAAAAGAGAGGGCTCTCCTGTGAGAGGGCCCACAGCAAACGCACAGCCAGGGGGTGGGGGCGTGTGGGGAAAGGCAGGTGTCGCCGAGCCTTCCATCAGCTCAGTCTAGGTCCCCGAACAGGCTGTCCTGGCCATTAGCCGAGAGGAGGGTGAGGGTGACAGGGACAGAGAGAGCCCCGGGCACTGCATCCAGGTTCTTCCCGGCAGAGGGAGAAGGGAGATGTGGTCAGCAAGGGTCACTCCATTTCTTCCTCCAGAAAAAGCTCCAGGAAGCTGTGAGGAAACTGAGGCAGCTGGAAGAGGAATGCACGAACCAGAAAGCTTTCACGGCGAAGCAGATCGCCCAGTGGAAGGTGAGAATGGGGGGCTCTCGCCTTGGCCGCTGGAGGGCACCCCCCTGGGCTCAGGTGCAGTCCCCACCCAGTC
>NW_005356331.1:30339-32359 GCF_000412655.1 Myotis brandtii
GGGGGGGGGGGGGGGGGGCGTGGGAACAGAGGACCGCCTGCCTCGTTCAGTGGTGGCACATCAGTGTGGGGGATTCAAAGGCAGATTTTTTTTTTTTTCTTATTTAGTCATTTTGTTAATCCTCATTCCAGGATATTGTTCCATTGGTTTTAGAGAGAGTGGAAGGGAGAGGGAGAGACAGAGAGAGAAACATGGATGGGAGAGGGACACATTTATTGGTTGCCTCCATAGGTGCCCAGCTCTAGGCCTGAGATCAAGCCTGCAACCAAGGTGTGTGCCCTTGACCTGAATTGAACTTGGGACCCTTCAGTCTACAGGCCGGTGCTCTATCCACTGAGCTAAACCGGCTAGGGCATAAAGGCAAATTTCTTTTATTTTTATTTCTTATCATTTTTTAACGTGTTTTTTTTTTTAAATTTGATTTGAGAGAGGAAGGGAGAGGGAGAGAGAGATAGAAACATCAATGATGAGAGAGAATCATTGACCAGTCCTGCAACCTGGACATGTGCCCTGACAGGGAATCATACCCTGACCTCCTGGTTCATAGGTTGATGTTCAACCACTGAGCCACACCAGCTGGGCTAAGGCTATTTTTTTTAGAATATTGAACAGAATATAAAATCTACAAGGTGGCTTCCACTGGTCTACAGCGCTCTATGTATAAATAAGAAAATTGTGATTTGGCTCAAAAATCCAGTGTTGCTGAGTGGATAGAGCATCAGCCTGAGGACCGAAGGGTCCCGGGTTCCATTCTGGTCAAGAGCACGTACCTTGATTGCCGGCTCCTCCCTGGTCCAGGCCGTGGTCAGGGCTTGTGCAGGAGGCATCCAGTCAATGTGTTTCTCTCACATCGATGTTTCTCTCTGTCTCTCCCTCCCCATCCCACTCTCCCTAAAAATCAATGGAAAATTATCCTCGGGTGAGGATCAAGAAAAATGAAATCCCCTGCAGGTAGAGGAGGTGGGTTCCTCGGCCGAACAGGCTCAGGGGATGGCTTCTGCTCCCACGTGCCTGTGTCCAGGGGCACAGAATCCTGAAGGTCAGGCGATGGCGGGGACCAGGTGGGGTCGCCCCATGAGTGATGGGTGAGCCTGGGCTGATGGGCCCTCCTGTTTATGGTAAATCATGGAATGAGATCCAAGAGGCCTTAATGAGCCAATTAACTAGGAGTCGTTTATTGCGTGGGGCCCAGAGGGAGGTGTCTCTTTCCAAATCTCCGATCAACTCATAGGAAGTTTCCGGTATTTATACCTTTTGATCCTCTTTGTTTGTAGATATTACAAAGGGCTCTCTGTGAGTTAATGTTACAGACAGTTGTAACCTTGAATACATAATGAGTTTTTACATGCCATAATTATTATCAGTATTAGTCTATTTTAGTCTATTACATTGGATGGTAGCTTGCAAGGTCAGACAGTTAAGTTGATCTTTTTCTATTATTTGAACTAAAAACAAAGTTATTTTACAGAATAACAGACTGTCTTAAAGTGACAGAGTTTATAATGACAGAGCTTACAGAACAAGGGATTATCTAACAACAGCAGAGAATTTTAACAGCAGTTTTCTATACAAGATGGAGGTTACTATGCTTCGCTTTTAGCCTCAGGAAGGTGAACCTCCCCGGCCGCTGCTGGTCCCAGGTCCGGCTGGTGGAACTGGGGGGCACCCCTCAGGGTGACCATGTCTCATGGCTGCTCCGGCCCCTGGGTCACTGTGGCCGCCACCTCAGAACCCAGTCTGGGCGCCGTGCACCAACCCACCGCTGAGAGGCTTTGTGACAGGTGGCCTCTGGCAGGTGCGCTCTGAGGGAGGTGAGGCCAGAGGGAGCGTCGGGGGCTCCCCACCCCCCTAAGCAGCCGCCGGCTCCCCAGCACCTCAGAAAGGAGGGCACCAGGCTCAGAGGCTGAGAGGTGTCCTGCTGTGCTGACCGTCCAGAGGCCAGAGTGGGGATCGTTGCCCGGGGTGTCCATCTGTTACCCAGAAACCCCCCGGGTGGTCTCGGCCGCCTGTCGCTGTGTCC
>NW_005356331.1:32734-34791 GCF_000412655.1 Myotis brandtii
TGGGAAGGAAACTTAACAAAAACTTAACCCCTGCTCACATGTAAGAAACGTACCCCTGTTCCCGTTAGTGTGTGTGTCCTAAGATTTAAAAGAACAGGATTGCTCTTCAGAGTCATCCAGGTGCTCTGCCGACCAGGGTATAAGCCCCATCCCATCCGAACCCAAGGCCGGGCCTGCCCTGTGCCTCTGGGAGGGAGCAGCAGCCCATCAGCCTGGTGTTCCCACACTCACCTGTGCCTTTGTTTCCCGCAGGACGTGAAGGGCGCCCTGAGCAGGTGAGTGCTGAAGGACGGGCGAGGGGAGTGGGGTGCGGACCCGCGGGGTGCCCCCTGAGCAGCTCTGGACTCTGCCCCCCCAGGAGCCAGGCTGTGCGGCTGGAGATGCCAGAGGCCCTGTCCTTGGAGGTTGAGACCGAGTGCGACGTCCCCGAGCTCTACTTTGACCTGAGGAAACGTTTGAGGAGCCATCAAGGTAGGTGAGGGCGTTGCTAAGCCCCCAGGGGACCAAGCTCAGTGCAGACTCCGCCCCCACAGGTCAGGGGGACAAATGGGAGGGTTTCTACTTTATGGTCACAACCCTGTGCTCCCCTCGCTGGTGCGAAACAACGCTCAGACTCCAGAGCACAGACTGGTTTTCTCTCAAAGAAACTGTGTTGGGAGTGGGGTTCGCCTCCAACCTCGACCCCGAAAGCCACCTGGGGCCCTCGGGTGCATGGTCATGGCCCTCAGGAGCCCTTTGTGTGTCCGCAAGTGAGGATCCTGGGAGGAAACTTGCAGCAGCCCCTTTCCCACCCTCTGAAGGGACATTCTTGGAACAAACGAGACCCCAGCAGAACTTTGAGTCCAAGTCTCGGGGTGGTCGTCGCTCCCCTGTGAATGCCCACGCTGACAGCCAGCGCCCTGAATTCTACCCTTGAGGTTCTTCTAATCACCAGGACCCTGGAGGATGGTCTCCCTCTGTCCGTATTCGTTTGGGATTTCTTGGACCATCTGTCAGAGCAGCCTGGCAGTTGTGAAAAGGACATGGAGCAGTTTGCAGAGACCCTGAGTGGCCGGGTCACCTTGGACGAGGCTTTGCAAGAACTTGTGGACATCATCTATCAACAGGCCACGTCCGAGCCCAAGCTCCGCTGCGGGGGAGCTCGCCTGTGTGGTTACCTGTCCCGTCACCTGACCATTCGCTCACAGAGGGACAGCTTCCGCCAAGTGCTCCTTCAAAGATGTCAGACTCAATATGACCTTAGAGATCAAGCTGCCAAGGGGGAGGAAGCAGCTGGGAAACGATTTGACGGGTTCGTGCTCTTGCAAGGAGATCTTTATCTTCCGCTGGAGATCGAAGGGGATTATGGACAGGCTCAAACAGCTGCTTTTCGGGGGTTGTTGGATGCCCTCCTTTCTCACCCTGTGGACGATAACCTAATTTGTGCAGTAAAATTCCTGGAGTTGACAGGGTCCGCCTTGGAACATGCCTGGAAGGGACAAGGAAGGACGGACATGGACAAAATTATGGGGACGATTGCATACATCATCCTGGAAGCGCCCTGCAGTGTAGGTGTGAGGCAGATGCTCTTGAAGCTTGTTGAGCTCCGGTCAAGTAACTGGGGGAGAGTCCCTGTCACCTCAGCATCAAGAGAAGCAGCACCTGAGAATGATCCCAACTGTTTTGTGACTGAACAGCCATTGGGTCCAGCGGATGGTGTTCCTCTCCCTGCAGCTGATCCCGATGACCAGGATTCAATCAGGAGTGACGAGAGGGCGGGAGGGGAGGGGTGGGGGAAGAACATATGTGATACTTTCAACAATCAAGATTTATTAAAAAGAAAAAAGAGTGAGTTGAAGAGAAGACTCTTTTTCCAGATTGTGAAGAAAATGGAGCAGGTGTGTCCGGGGTGGTGATGGTACTTGGATGATATTGACGATGAGGTGGACCCAGGAGCTTATGCAGAGTTTTGTTTGGAACCAGAGCGTCAGCAGAAGCCGTCGGGTTAAACGTCCCCGGGTCAGAGTGAGGAAGCCGTGCAGGTGATGGTGGGAACCGGACGCAGGAAACCTGCCACT
>NW_005356331.1:35354-35964 GCF_000412655.1 Myotis brandtii
ATTTTATTGATTTTTTACAGAGAGGAAGGGAGAGGGATAGAGAGTTAGAAACATCAATGAGAGAGAAACATCGATCAGCTGCCTCCTGCACACTCCCTACTGGGGATGTGCCCGCAACCAAGGTACATGCCCTTGACTGGAATCGAACCTGGGACCCTTGAGTCCGCAGGCTGATGCTCTATCCACTGAGCCAAACAGGTTAGGGCAATAAAAATATATTTTAAAAAAATAATAAAAATCAATCAATCAATGGAAAACCATCCTTGATCAAGGGTTGAAAAACAAACAAACAAGCAAATAAACCCCCTGCATAAAAATAAATACATAATAAAACATAATAAAGAAAAGGAACTGTTCTCAGCAAGCAAAACCAAATCTTTGTTTTCCTCCCTCCCTTGCAGTCGGCGTGACTCTGGATCCAGAAACAGCGCATCCGGAACTAATTGTGTCCCAGGATCAGAGACAAGTGACACGGGGCCCCCAGCGCGAGGGGGACCTCTCTCCCTGGAGGTTCATGGTCTCGCCCTGCATCCTGGGCCGGCAGAGCTTCGCGTCCGGGCGGCAGTACTTCGAGGTGGACGTGGGCGAGGGCACGGGCTGGGACGTGGGC
>NW_005356331.1:36048-39774 GCF_000412655.1 Myotis brandtii
GGCCACGCACGCCCCTGCACCTGCAGGAGCGGCCCCTGGTCGTGGGGGTTCTCCTGGACTGCGGGGTCGGGGTTGTGTCCTTCTACAGCGGGACCTCGGGCTCCCACATGTTCACCTTCCCCAGGGCCTCCTTCCCGGATGCCCTGCGGCCCTATCTCCAGGTTTACCCCTATTCCCCCCTGTTCCTGCCCAGCCTGGACGAGTGAGGAGAGCAGCAGCCGCCTGTGGCTGAACCAGGAGAGAGAATGAGTGTGAAGGCCTAGGGTGGGATTCGGGCCTGTGTTCTCCATGCTGTTTCCCTGCCCCAGAGCAGTGCTGGGCTGTGAGTGGGTCCTGGATACATCTGCGGCGGGGAGGGCGGGGGCATAGAGAGATAAAGCTGGGCTGGGTTGCTCAGTGGTTGAATGTCCTCCTATGAACCAGGAGGTCACGGTTCTGTTCCCGCCCGGGTTACGGGCTCGATCCCCAGTTGGGGTGTGCAGGAGGAATCCAATCCATGATTTTTTTCTTGTTGATGTTTCTGTCTCCCTCTCCCTTCCTCTCTGAAATCAATAAAATATATATATATAAAAGACTGTAAAAATACCACAGGGGGTCAGTCTGACCCTCGGCCTCTCCATCCCCCTTCTCAGGATTCAGAGCTTTGATTTCCAGACGTCCTGGGGTGACTGGTGGGGTGACCGACGTCAGGAGGCCCAAGTCCCCCCCAGTGTGTCTGACATGGTTTGAGCTTGGGGGTGGGGTGGGGCGGGGGACGGGATTTGCAGAAAAGAACAGAAAAACCAAACTAGCGGTGAGTCTTTTAGCCACTGACCCGTTGATTAATAATCTGAGCCACACCCGGCCTGCGCGGCTCAGTGGTTGAGTGTTGACCTATGAACTAGGGTCTCATGGTTCCATTCCCACCAAGGGCGCATGCCCGGTTGGCACGTTCCTCCCTGGTTGGGGCCCGTGCAGGAGGCAACTGATTGATATGTTTTTCTCACATCAATAATTCTGTCTTTCTATCTTTCACTCTCTCTGAAAATCAATGGAAAGCTCGGGTGAGAGGGAGGAAGGGAGGGAGGGAGGGAGGGAGGGAGGAAATGCTGAACTCCTGGAGGCAGGAACGGCCTGCACAACGCCAGGCAAGCTCTGTGCTCAGGGTGTGGACCGCAAGGCGACCCCATAAGGAGGTTGAATTGCTGACAATCAATAAATGAGAATGATCGTGTCGGAAGGAACATGGCCGGCGTGTTGAGGAACAAATTGGCCTGCTTCCGTGGTTCTCGGGCTGTCGGGCGGCGAAGGACCCCGAGATACCGCCGAGATCCACACTGTCCCTGCGCAGCTCCAAAGCAAGGAGCCATCTCTACGCAGGCGCTGGGGTGCCCCACTTAAGGCCTGTGAGCCCTCCCTCCCTCCCTTCCTTCAACCTGAACATTAAAGACAGTTCTGTCTCATGGGGTTGCCAGGGCCCCGATGGGACTGCACATGCAAAGATACGGCATTCACTCGCGTCACGTCGCGTGTGCCCGATGGCTTCCCACACGGGGAAATGGGAAGCCACCCCTGAAACCCAGGCTCTGGGATGCTTTTCAATCCAGGGTTTTCTAAAGGCAAACATTGGGGGTCACCGGTGAAGACGACTGGTCAGTGCGTGTGCCAGCCACGCCGGGTGTCCTTAATCTGGTTGATTTAGTTCTCGACGGCGTCCTGTCTGGAGAACTTTCCTAGTTTCAGTTGGGCGACCGACCCAGGTGAGGGCCCAAGATTCCACAGAACATCGCACGGTTGTGTGTCACACGGCTGTTCTTTTTAAAGCAAAAGGCAGAAACGAAACATGGTGTAACCATTGCATTGTTTGTAATGAAAACATTTAATATTCAAAAGTACATATATTTAATGACTTGTGATATATAATACATATAAGTGGAAACTACATCATAGACAAAGAAAATATAGAAAAAAAAACCCTATTAGAAAACTATCACACAGGAGATAAATATAAGGTTAATTTTCTATTATATGTAAGAAAAGAAAACCAATGGGACAAGAGAAAGACAGACTGACTTCCCAGCGAATGAGCAAACCATATAAGTGCATATTCAAGTGACCAGTAACCTAAAGAAAGGGAGTGACGGTGTGAAATAATTCTACACGCTGTAGACTTGCAGAGTTAAGGAGACCTCCGTCCGGGCTGGCGGGAGAGGAGAGCTATTTTCAGGATATGTCAGCAGCAACCAACTGAAAATTAAAATGCACTTTCCTCTGGCAATGTCCGCACTAGAACTCTCTTGTCTACGCACCATGGCCAGGAGTGGCAAATGGGAACGTCAATCCTTATTAATGGGTTATCATCGCTACCCCATGTGGAGGACACTTTTTAAAAGATGACTTGACTTCAAAGGACTTTCTCAAGGTTTTGTTAAGAGAAAAAGCAGCCCGGCTGGTGTGGCTCAGTGGTTGAGCGTCCACCTAGGAACCAGGAGGTCAGGGTTTGATTCCCCGGCAGGACACAGGCCCGGGTTGCAGACTCCATCCCCAGTGTGGGGCATGCAGGAGGCAGCGGATCCATGATCCTCTCTCATCATTGATGTTTCTCTCTCTCTGTCTCTGAAATCAATAAAAATATATTAAAAACGAACGAATTGAGCTGCCTTAAGGAACAGTGAGGAAATCAGGCTCAGTCATATACTGATTGCTCTTGGATATGAAAAAAGGGCAGTACACTGTGAACCCCAGAATTAAAATTCCTAAAGCTTAAAGGGGCAATTCTGCGACCGTGTCCCCACGTGTGTTTAATGTGGCGCAGCGCACGCCACCAGGTAGAAAACGGGTGAGAGGCAGGGGATTGCAAATGTTACCGGATCCGGCCAGTTGTTTCTCCAGAAGGAAAACCGGGGAAGGGCTTTGGGCTCCGGCTCTCTCGGCCCCTGGCAGCTGAGCTCCTTTCCTGACAACGGCTAGAAGCCAGGGGGCAGCCAGCTAACCTGCCAGGGTCAGAGGTCGGCGTGTTGTGCGGGCGCCAGAGGCCCACCTGCTGGACACACAGGTGACTCGCGGCTGCCGGGGCAGATGTTGAGCCCTAGGTTGCACGGGACACCCCAAAAGCATTTCCCAACTTCAGAGAAGACCGCTTCAGCAATGCTGTCCCCCGTTCCATCTGAGGCTGCAGGGAAACCCTGCCTGGAAAAGGGAGCCCTCCCAGCCTGGGCCGGGAATCTTTCTTTTAAATGTTTTGGTTGATTCAGTGACTGACTAGTTCGGGGTGTGGGTCTAATAAAAACCTCAGGTGAACACACAGAAATAGTGTTTCCCAAGTCCTGCTGCGGGTAAATCACTGCGAACCCCCCAAACATTCCCAGTAACTGGGCTCCAAGTGAGAATTTCCCGGGGGTCCCTAGATCTCACCGAGCCAGAGGCCGGCGCTCCCAAGCTCTTTCCAGCAGCAGGTAGGTGGCTCTTAAAAGAGCCGTTGGGTTATAGGAACAGGGTTCCAACCGGACCTACTTCTTCTTGGGGGCCGCCTTCTTGGCCTTGGGCACCTTGGCCTTGGCCGCTTTGGGCTTCACGGCCTTGGCCTTGGCCGGGCTCTTGGCCACCTTCTTGGGCTTCACGGCCTTGGGCTTCTTGGGGCTCTTGGCGGCCTTCTTGGCCGCCGCCGGCTTCTTCACCTTCTTCGGAGTCTTGACGGCTTTCTTGGCGGCGGCGCCCGCGGGCTTCTTGGGCTTCTTAGCCGCGCCC
>NW_005356331.1:40512-42847 GCF_000412655.1 Myotis brandtii
ATCAGAACCTCAGGGCTTTCGCCTGAATCTTCACCGGGAGGCTGTTAGGACGTTGCTCTCCGGCTGCGGTGAAAGTGAGGGGCTGACGTGCATGGCTGGGGAGGGAGGGGGAGCGAGGGCTGGGGGCCAGGTCTCGCCCGTGCCACTGCCTCTCCCCGCAACGCCGGGGAGCGACGTGACCTGTGTTTCGGTCCAAGGACAGTGGTAGACACAACAGGACGCGCTGGCACCTCCACGAACACCCCAGCGGGGCGCGGGGAGACCTCATATGCCAGCGACTCCTGCGGCTCCATGCATTTCCCCAAAGTCAAGTGCCTTTCAGTGCTTGCAACGCACCCCAACCACGCGCTAACGTTTACGACCCGGGTTCGCTGCCAGCATAGCCATTCATCAGATGCACAACCTCGACACCCAGCTCCCAGGCATCAACCAATACCCGGGGGACTGCGCGGTTCCGCCACGCGCACCGTGGGGGGTGGAATTCCTGTGAGTTTGAAAGTGAAAAGACATACCCCGGCGGGACAATTAGCGCCAACTTCCTGATCTTGTCTGAGACCCTCAAAGCGGTTAAATGCCTTTACAATGCAAATGTCCGACGCTGCCGGCGGCGGGAAAACCAGGGCAGTGACGTCATGTTCCCGCGCGCGCGCTGCTGCTGCGGTTCTCAAACCGGTCGTCTCCTCTGCTACCCTGGGTTTCCCCGTTTTCTCAGCAACATAGGGATTTGTTCATCCACTAATGTCAGGGTCCCAAACACATTGCCTCCGTCTTCTTTACCACCGTTTCTACCTCCCACTTTCCGGAGAGTCTACCTTTTAAAAATACATCACATAATTTCTAAGAATCTCGAAGAGGACAGTTATAAATATTCCTCCAAGACGGAGTGTGTATTTTTGGAAAGATGTAAAGAAATCTAAGTGGGGGTGATAAGTCAAATGGTAATCAAAGGAAGCTTTTAAAATGGAAATGCTAAACTAAGCCTTTTAGGCTGAGGAGCCTTTACCTATGCCAACGAGGGATGCTAGGATCTGCTTACTACCTGGCTGTTCGCCATAATGGACTCAGCTAATCAAAATACACTACAATCTGGTCTCCCTCATCCGAGTGAAAAAAAGAGCCACGTTTGTATCTTTCAAGATTGAAAAAAAATTAAGTAAAAGGTGAGGCCTTGAAATTGTTAAGTAGTTCTCCTCAGGGTCCAAAGCCAATGATTGGGCCAGGGCGCTGTGCATCCACTTGGGTGCTGGGCGTCACTGTTTTCTTTGCTCCGGGGAAGAGTACTCTGGTTTTAGAAACATGCGTTTCAGAAAATCCAAGTGTAGGACACAGAACATAAACACGTAACAAAAGGTGCCTGGTTACAGGGGCCATTTCTGTGAAAGCTGCTGTGATTTACAGTCTGGTAGGTTTAAAGAAGCCCTGCAGTCCATTAAAAGGTTACAGAAACTTGCCTGGTCTCCGGCTGTGCAACAGGAATGGCGGGAGTGGAAAGGGGGGGGGATGGGGGGAGGAGGTGGTGGCAGCGGCAATATTTCCTTCTCCAAGAACCAAATAAATACACAGAACTAAAAAGCTGTAGTACCATTGAGGCCAATGCTTGCACTTTTATGACAACATAATGCTCAAAGCTTTGAACTCAGATTATGAAAATCGGATACGGTGGAGAACAAAAGTAAAAAAATATCAAACTGCACCGTTGTTGAAAAGCTCCAATATACCCCAATCAGAACCTGTAACGTCATATCTAAACATTTTCCTCACCCAATCGCCGCACACGACTTCCTATAAATAGCAGCAGTGATTCCAGGAGACATATTTGTTCTACAAACTGCTGCTTATTTTGCTGGTAGGTTTAAAGAAGCCCTGCAGTCCATTAAAAGGTTACAGAAACTTGCCTGGTCTCCGGCTGTGCAACAGGAATGGCGGGAGTGGAAAGGGGGGGGGATGGGGGGAGGAGGTGGTGGCAGCGGCAATATTTCCTTCTCCAAGAACCAAATAAATACACAGAACTAAAAAGCTGTAGTACCATTGAGGCCAATGCTTGCACTTTTATGACAACATAATGCTCAAAGCTTTGAACTCAGATTATGAAAATCGGATACGGTGGAGAACAAAAGTAAAAAAATATCAAACTGCACCGTTGTTGAAAAGCTCCAATATACCCCAATCAGAACCTGTAACGTCATATCTAAACATTTTCCTCACCCAATCGCCGCACACGACTTCCTATAAATAGCAGCAGTGATTCCAGGAGACATATTTGTTCTACAAACTGCTGCTTATTTTGCCGCTTTATTGGTCATGGCTCGGACCAAGCAGACGGCGCGCAAGTCCA
>NW_005356331.1:42934-74304 GCF_000412655.1 Myotis brandtii
CGCCGGCCACGGGCGGCGTGAAGAAGCCGCACCGCTACCGGCCCGGCACCGTGGCCCTGCGCGAGATCCGCCGCTACCAGAAGTCCACGGAGCTGCTGATCCGCAAGCTGCCCTTCCAGCGCCTGGTGCGCGAGATCGCGCAGGACTTCAAGACCGACCTGCGCTTCCAGAGCTCGGCCGTCATGGCGCTGCAGGAGGCGTGCGAGGCCTACCTGGTGGGGCTGTTCGAGGACACCAACCTGTGCGCCATCCACGCCAAGCGCGTCACCATCATGCCCAAGGACATCCAGCTGGCGCGCCGCATCCGCGGGGAGCGGGCCTGATTCTCACGTCTTCCTCTCCCAAAGGCTCTTTTCAGAGCCACCCACCTTTTGCAGGAAAGGGCTGGGAACGCTCCCTACCCGCAGTGAATTAGTATAAACATTCATGTGCTTGGGAGTTAGGGCGTATGCTAGCACATAGGTACACATTACTCCAAGTTTGCACCGTAGAAACAATACCTGCCCTTCCCAATGTTAGCTCCAGTGCTATTCTTCACTTAAGTCCTATTTAAGATCCAAAGTTGGAGGGACGTGAAAGACTTGGCATTTCAAGGGTTAATATGGCCCAAATCTCAAAAGCAGGCTTGTCATTTACTAGGAACATCCATTTCTACCTGTGATCTTGTCAGAGATCTTGTCAAAGTTTACTGTTAAATGACCTTTTTGCCTTTTCATGTTGACTTTCCTGCTTGAAATATCTTTTGGAACCTTGAGTTTCCTCAGGGTCCCTTAGAGTAACTGCTGATAAAGAACAATCAATAATACTCTTTCAAGCTGGGCTCTGGCTCCCCCGCCCTCGGGTTTGGAGGAGGGACCAAGGGAGTGGCGGTGACGTCACATTTCCCGCCAGTGCGTTGTCCAATCACTACCTCGGCTGAGGGAGGGGTGGATGGGGGCGGGGGGTTGGCGGATTATATAAGAACCAGCTCTTTCTCTCTTCGCCACTTGTTCCTGCTTCTCTACTTGCAAAGCCATGTCCGGTCGCGGCAAAGGCGGGAAGGGCCTGGGCAAGGGCGGCGCCAAGCGCCACCGCAAGGTGCTGCGCGACAACATCCAGGGCATCACCAAGCCCGCCATCCGGCGCCTGGCGCGGCGCGGCGGCGTCAAGCGCATCTCCGGGCTCATCTACGAGGAGACGCGCGGGGTGCTCAAGGTCTTCCTGGAGAACGTGATCCGCGACGCCGTCACCTACACGGAGCACGCCAAGCGCAAGACGGTCACGGCCATGGACGTGGTCTACGCGCTCAAGCGCCAGGGCCGCACCCTCTACGGCTTCGGCGGCTGAGCCCGTCCTCCGCCCCGTCCCCCCCAAAGGCCCTTTTCAGGGCCGCCCACCCCCTCTCGGAAGAGCTGCGCGCGCTGTCGTGCTCGTGTTTCTGTGGACACGTTTTCTCGTGTTTGATGGCGGGGATTTTAAGCTTTGGCAGGAGCTGTAGGCTCGATGGAGGCTCCTCCGGCAGTTTCTATGCAGGCCCCCACGGTCGGCGGCGCCCTGGGCCCGTTGGGAGGGATTGGGGGCTTCCGGGGTTGATCGATAGGAAGAAGCAACCAGGAGGGGCACGAATTTAAAGTTCTAGGGCACTTAGGGTTTTCTTTTTCTGGCAGGGACACCCCTTGTACCCTGTGAAAGGATCAAGCAAAGACAAGCCTGGTTGGGGAGCAGCAGTTTGCAGTGACGCGGAGCCCTAGAAGCGTCGCTGGCCTCGTTCTTAGTTCAGGAATTAAATGTTTCTGCAAGTTGTGGATCTGCGAGGGTGCAGCCAACACCCCCCCCCCCTCAGGGAGTCATCAGATCGATTAAAGTTAGAGATTTCCAGCAAAACCTGGGCTATTCCAACTGGATTTGCCCTGGCGACGTCACGAAGGATTGACATTGGACTCTTGTCCTTCACCCAGGCTTCGGCTCAGTGTCGTCACCCCCATTTTCCCCACAAACTGGGTGAACTCAGGTTTAAATATAACTAGGCCTTGCTTAGTTCCATTCTCACGCCGGCCCCCCCTTGAGCCCCAGGCTGAGCAGTTTGTAAATTCCATAGAATAGACGAAGGGGTCAGTGTCCTAACGCGGATCCCTGACCTCTTCTGCGACCTGCGGCCTCACAGCATTTGGGAGGGAGCTCGCTCGGTCACAGGCTCTGCTCTTAACCTGCAGTGACTCCTAACGTTGTTTCCCCGGACACTCCCCCGCCCCTTTAAAAAAAAAAATCATGGGCTGTTTAAACACAATATGGATGTCCTTAGGTTGGCACATCGGTTTTTAATAGTCTGCATCTTAGAACCTTATATGCATATTTGCATAACTCATGGACGCAGACAGCAGGGTGGCGAAGGCCTGGGGGAGGGGGTGGGGCGGGCTGGAGGAGGTCAATGGGGGAAAGGGGGACATATGTAATACTTTCAACAATAAAGATTCATTTTAAAAATAGTCTGCGTCTTTGAAAATGTTCCTTACCATCATTCTTAAATAAGTATATTTTTATTGATTTTCAGAGAGGGGGGAGAGAAAAATCAATGATGAGAGAGAATCAGATCGGCTGCCTCCAGCACGCCCCCTACTGGGGATCGAACCCGCGACCGGGGCCATGTGCCTTGACCCGGAATGGAACCCTAGACCCTTCAGTCCCCAGGCCGACGCTCTATCCACTGAGCTAAACCAGCCAGGGCGCCATCATTTTTTTTCTTTTAATGGTCTATCACCTCTCCCCTACCTGAATGCGGTGAATGGGATTCAGAATGGGGGCAATACTAGCTGGACTTGAGTTACAAGGCTACACAGATGTCAGACTTGAATTTGCCTTAATCTTGTTCATTTCAACCACAGCACCGACACTCGGCACACAAACGGGTGTAGGATGACCTTTGTAGCAGCCCTTTTGGAGGAGGGTGGCCCTGAAAGGCGGAGGGAGGGGAGAGCAGGGGCCGCAGGGCAGAGGCTGTGCCCGGGGGGAGCCCCTCCTTCCCAAACGCCAGGTGAGGCCTCGGGCTGTGAGACACCGAGTTAGAGCCGCGCCTTCTGGTCTAGTGGACGGTGATTCACACTCTGCTCCGCCCGGGGCTTGGGGAGGGTCCGGCCTGCAAGTGAACGGAAAGGACAAGGCCCTGCGCCATTTAAACCCAGCACCGCCGGTCTGACTGAAGGGAATGGGTTCGACGCCCGGGGTGCAGGGATCCCCACATCACTGCTCCTAACTCCCCCCAAGAAACTCAGAGGGAAACATTCGCAGGTGAAACAAGTTACAAGCCTGTGACTACCTGAACCGCCGCAAAGACAAGGCACTGCAATGAAAAGTAAAGCCACAGCTCTTTCAAAGGAACGGATGGGTGGCCCTAAAAAGGGCCGTTGGTTTTGCTGAAGAAGCCAGTAGGTGGGTGGCTCAGCCGCCGAAGCCGTAGAGGGTGCGGCCCTGGCGCTTGAGCGCGTAGACCACGTCCATGGCCGTGACCGTCTTGCGCTTGGCGTGCTCCGTGTAGGTGACGGCGTCGCGGATCACGTTCTCCAGGAAGACCTTGAGCACCCCGCGCGTCTCCTCGTAGATGAGCCCGGAGATGCGCTTGACGCCGCCGCGCCGCGCCAGGCGCCGGATGGCGGGCTTGGTGATGCCCTGGATGTTGTCGCGCAGCACCTTGCGGTGGCGCTTGGCGCCGCCCTTGCCCAGGCCCTTCCCGCCTTTGCCGCGACCGGACATGGTGACGGAGCGCAAGTCAGAGACGTCTGTCCCCGCGCTGGGGACTGCAGCCTCTTAAATAACCAGGGGGCGGACCTGGTTTGAAACAGCCCGGAAAAGGCGGGAAACAGCCGAGTCCCCGCCCCTGCTTCTAGACCCTCAAGGAAACACGGAGTAAGATTTTCTGTTATTTAGAAAATAAGAAATCCCGAGCAGGAGGGTCTACCGTGTACGCGAACGAAATTAACTCCTTTGTGGGTGTGTCCAGCCCATGGATATTTTTGGATCATTTCCAACATGGAATTAAAAGAACCCCAAACAAAACAACAATGAGGTACCATCTCACACCTGTCAGCCCAAACCGCAAGGGACAAAGGAATTGGTAAATGGGTTGCCAAGCAACCCAGCCAGGCTTTGGGTCTGGAATTGGTGAGGGGCTGCTCTCAGGCTGCTACTGGCCTGTCAAGCTGAGTTTTCTTGGCCGTCTCCACGCAAAGGACGCGCACTTGTCCGTAACCGAGACAGGATCATGGAACAGACTGTAAGCCGGCCAAGCGGGACAGGGGAACCGAGACGGCGAAACGGCATGAGCAGCCACCTGGTGAACCCTGTCTCCCTACACCAGGGACACTTAAGAGTAGTTTGCGCTTCTTCCCAGAGGGTAGAGAGCTTAAACCATCTACTCAGGGCGACAGAGAGCAGACATCCCATCAGCGCCATTTGCCAACACGCCCAAGGACAGGTGACGCTAAGAGCATAAATCTCATTCTGGTGCGTGAGCACAAAGCTGATGGGGATTCTTAGAGATCTCCCCTAAGAACTTCCCTAAATGCCCAGCCTTTAAACCCCTTCAAAACGAAGTGTGCGCTCTTTTTCCCAGGAGTATGCCCCCCCCCAACTCCCCCCATGAAGCATCTTCTAAGCTCTAAGGAACCCCACGAGGCCAGCGACCAGGGCAGCAGCAGTTCGTCCCAGACGAAGCCCCTGAACCTGCCCCGAAGGCCCCCTTCCCCCTGACTTTTAGGGAGCCAAGCAGAGCAGCCTGGATCACGTCCCCAGCCCTTCCTTGTTTCTGGGTTCCCAGCTTTAATACGGGTCCTTGAAAGTTCACCCCGACTCCCGTTGTGAACTGTTTCCTGCACCAAGTCTCCAACCCACACCCTACCGGCTGCCCTAGGCAGACCCCTTCAGGGCCAGACCCCCTTTCCGGTTACATCTGATAGTTCTTTGACAATAAGTTCCTATCGCCTGACTTCGGTGTAAAATATTTCTAATACAGGCAGCACTAAAGCACAATGCAGGGTTCCAGGGCATTTCCAGCCTAACCGGAGCATGGGCAGTGTGCTTCCATTTAAACAAGTTGAGCTCATGCATTTAAACAATGGGGTTCGCAGAGGGAAAGAATGTGGATTCCAGGGGCTGATGCCCTGTTCTCTGGCCTAAGGCAGAGGGTGGAGGGGTGCTGGCTCATCCAATTCCAGGAAAGCTGTCATAAATGCTGAAGCTAGAAGTGTGGACGAAAGGGACCACACGCTAACCTGACAAGCTCAGGGGAGGCCTGCATGGTGGTCTTGCAAACTCAGAGACCTAAAGTAACCACAAAGGATGGTCTGAAATTAAACCTTAACTAAGAGCAGTTATGGTGGGCAGTTACGTCCTAGGCCGGTATCTTCACTGACAAGGTCAACCTTTACTGTAACTGAGCCTATCTGTCTTTTTGCATCTATGAGAACATACCCTTGAAATGTCTGGGTAACTTGTAACTTCCCTTTTCCTGGAGCCCCTGGGGCACAACCTAAGGTGCTGAGAGCCAGGACAGATGCCACAAATTCCTTCACTATCATGTTAATTGTTCCTGCACGGACCTAAGCCTGTGTCCATCATTTTACTTTTTATCCAATCCCAGGGGTTTCCCCTGCTTTGCTTTATTCCTCCTCCTTAATCTATCACCAGTGAATTTCATGTAACCCACCTACATCCTTCCTTTGATTGCAAATGTGTAAATACAAATGTAGCCTTATCTCAATTCATTGAGGTTCTGCTTCCTGGCATATGTTGACAGTTTGGCTCAAATAAACTCACAAATTTTTTTTTACAGGTTTCAATGGTTTTTTTTACGTTAACAGAAGGAATTGTACGCAAGTGACAGTGATAAAGATGCAGTCATTCCTAGAGGTTTGCAATATTTTCAAAATTTTGCTGAACTACTACATGAGAGCATTAAGATATACATGAGGCCCTTTAGAATACAATGTTCAAAATAAGAGACGGCATTTTATTGTTTTTAAAAACAAAATTCAACTGAGTCCATTTGAATATCTAATTAGCTTTATTAACCAATTCCTGAACCGGGCAGCAACCGACTTGTAACTAACTAAAAGGGTGCTCCTAGGAGTTGTACAAAATAAATGAGTTTTCTAGGAACAGGGACAGAGCAAGCAACCCATTAACAATGGTGAGGAAAGGGTTTCTCTTTGGGGAAAGAGAATAAGAGCATTTTCATCTCGCAGGCTGCCTCTCCTTTCTAATGTGATGGAGAGGGCCCATGCGACCGATGACCTTACTAGAGCCTTACCGGAAAATTCCAGACTGGTGGTTTACAGTGACATTCCTGGGAGAGGTCGGAACTGCAATTAGATCAGGTATTAAATCTAGGTTTGGGCCTGTGGTTTTTGTCCTGGTCTAACCCTCCGAACCTACCCAAGTCCCTTTTTCTCTGACTCCGCAGGTAAGAGGGTTAACTTGAAATGGAGGCAGATAGGGCAGGGGTCCGGCGGAAAACGAAGGGAGGGGGAACATAGGCAGGGCAGACATGAGTTAGAGCAGCATAACCACAGGAACCAACCAAGCAGAGGCAAGAAAATGTTTCTGGACTCACAGCGGGAGGCATGGGAAACCAAGGGAGGGCCTGCAGCAACAAGGGATACGAACTCATAGAAACGGAGAGAGTTCAGGTCGTTGTTGGGCAAAAACAATTGAGGGAATCAAGCAGGTGGCGACACAGGTAGACGAAGAGCAGCTTGTAGCACATATATACATACCCCTGACCACAAGGGTTTAGCGGGCAGCCCACCATTGGGCCCCCCTCCTCTTCCGGGGAGTCGGAGCCTGCCTGTAATAACTTCCACTTTGCTTTAATCTTCTGGTCCGAGGAGCTCATTCTAAGGCGTCGAGACAGGACCCGGGAAAACAGCTAGGCTCATGGTTCCGTTATGACAGGGAGCGGTCAGCAACCCGACTTGGCCCAGTCCCTTCTGGAGCCCAGGGAGCTCTGCTTGGTCTGTCCTTGTGCTTCTTCTACCTTAGGCCCTTCCTGGTTTCCCAGTCTCCACGGTTTTATTTTCAAAAACCCCTGGACTTGTGTTCTCAAACCCTTTCTACACCAAGTCAAGAAACCACACACTCTAGGCCCAGGGCGGTAATTTCTGCCTGAAAATAAATCATAACAGTTTGCGCACAGCTCTTGTAAGTGAAAATGTGGTGGCTCTGAAAAGAGCCTTTGGGTTTCGGTGCAAGTGGGTAGGAGGGAGCTCACGCCCTCTCGCCGCGGATGCGGCGCGCGAGCTGGATGTCCTTGGGCATGATGGTGACGCGCTTGGCGTGGATGGCGCACAGGTTGGTGTCCTCGAACAGCCCCACCAGGTAGGCCTCGCACGCCTCCTGCAGCGCCATGACGGCCGAGCTCTGGAAGCGCAGGTCGGTCTTGAAGTCCTGCGCGATCTCGCGCACCAGGCGCTGGAAGGGCAGCTTGCGGATCAGCAGCTCCGTGGACTTCTGGTAGCGGCGGATCTCGCGCAGGGCCACGGTGCCGGTGGCCAGCTGCTTGCGGGGCGCCTTCCCGCCCGTGGACTTGCGCGCCGTCTGCTTGGTGCGAGCCATTCCTAACAGCCAGGAGCCGGGAACCACTGAATAAGAGTGAGCGCTTTCAACGGTTATTTATAATGCGGGGCCCACGCTGATTGGATAAGGCATCTGTCCATCAAGTCCCGCCAGAAGTGATTGGAAGCCGCATCCACTTCCGCATCCCAGGAGCCTCCGGGGCGTTTGCATCAGAAATTAACATCTTCCTCCCACCTACCCTTTCAACAGCGGCCGTTTTCCAGTCTTTCTGGCCTCTACCCTTTTCTGCGTCTTTTCTCTACAATGTTCTTTGGTTTTTCTGCGCAGAACTTCATGTAAGTATTAAAAAATATACATTGTTTGCTAAATGAAGAATTTTAGTTTTCGCCCCGAAAACGCTTCCGTCTGATCTTTTTGAAAAAGCGCGCGCTACATGGGATTGGCCAAGCAAATTTTGAGCCTCATTCAAGTTTAGGGGGGCTAATTTCCTGTCAGTTTCTTAATTTCTCTAAATAAATTTACGTTTCTGTGGGTTTTTTCTGTTTACCTTGATTTTACATTTGGTGTTATAGCTACAGTGACATTTACTACCCACTGACTAGCTTTCCCATACGTATCACAACTTCAGCTGAGACTTGTGTAGCCACAAGTGTGGTTAAGGAAAAAGAAATCCTCAAACGTGTAAGTGGCACAGAAAAGACGACCGTGGGCCTTACAGTCACGCTGGGCCCCGTGTTGAGAAGCTCCGCCTGTGACCGAAGTCCACGGGGAGCAGTAGGGCTTTCGTACTCACACCCCACTGGGGCCGTGGCGTAGGAGATGGAGTAAGGGATGATGTGTCCCATGAAGATGCAAAAAACAATGCAGGGCGGTTTCGTTGCCCTGTTGCTTACTAACTGCATTTACATTTAAATGGTCCCTTTCACCAAGCGTTGGTCCCCTCTAGTCTTCATGGTTCTACCCTGAGGGCCCACAGTATTCATCCCCTAATTACCCGTGATGTCCAGTAGCTCCGTTAGCGTTTTACTCAGTGGATGCTAAACTTTTGTTTTTATTGGGAGTAAATAGTGGCATTTCGGGGCGTGTTTGCCCACTGCCATCTAGTGTTAGGCTGAGGAATTACAGCTAAGATCACTTTCAAGTCCCCGCTCCGGTGCGGAAAGTGCCAGCGCTTTCAGTGCGAAGGTGGGTGGCTCTGAAAAGAGCCTTTGGTTTAGTTGTTTGCGTTGTTGCCAAAAAACGCAGGGTCCTTACTTGCCCTTGGCCTTGTGGTGGCTCTCGGTCTTCTTGGGCAGCAGCACGGCCTGGATGTTGGGCAGCACGCCGCCCTGCGCGATGGTCACCTTGCCCAGCAGCTTGTTGAGCTCCTCGTCGTTGCGGATGGCCAGCTGCAGGTGGCGCGGGATGATGCGCGTCTTCTTGTTGTCGCGGGCCGCGTTGCCCGCCAGCTCCAGGATCTCGGCCGTCAGGTACTCCAGCACGGCCGCCAGGTACACGGGCGCGCCCGCCCCGACGCGCTCGGCGTAGTTGCCCTTGCGGAGCAGCCGGTGCACGCGGCCCACGGGGAACTGCAGTCCGGCCCGCGAGGAGCGAGACTTAGCCTTGGCGCGCGCCGCGCGCGCCTTGCCGCCCTGCTTACCGCGTCCAGACATGATTTCTTGAGAAGAAGCGAGCGCCTTCTAAGCACCAGATCAGAGAGATGGAACTAAAGGGGAAGCAAGACAAGTATTTATACTAACGGGAGGTAGCAGGCATGCACTTCCCCAGACCCAATGGGAACGTAGAGCCTGCCTCCCTCATTTGCATAGGAGGCGAGGTTCTTTTTTTTCTTTTCTTTGCTCCATTGTAATCTGGTCTGATGAACCTTTTTTTCTTTACTAATCATTGAATCAATTAGTCCCCCCGCCCCCCGAAATACTATCCTACACGCTGTCAGGCAGGAATTAATTGTCCTCAGACAATTGGTTATTCGTCTTTTGGAAAGAAATGCAAACAGGGCAATTTCTAAATAGATAACATTTAAGAGGTACATCTAAAAAAGAAAGAAACATAGGTACTTCCATGCCACGCGTTGCTTTAACTCTTTTAGAGCTCAGAAAATAGGGAGAAAGGGAAAATAATCCTTTCGGTGGCCCAAGGCTTCTTAAAGAATCTGAACAATGAAACCTGCAGAGGAGGTGGCCTAAGACAGCCGCTGGGTCTCCATGTCCCTCATATCTTGGGTAGGAGGCGTTCAGGTTGGCCTGGAAGTGTAGAGCGTGAGTACTCCCTTCATTTTAGGAATGTGAAACGTGGACGCCCACATTGGTTATTTACTAATAATTAATGGCACCAAGGACTGTGAACTCCTGGGTGAAAAGCCTTTGCCATCATTTCCCAGAGCAGCTCCCATCCCCCCGCCCCTTCTTTTCCCACTTGGACACAACCCACAGGATGCTGGTTATTTCAGAAAGCCGCCCTCCAGCCTGCATGGCCTGCAACCTGTAGTGGTTCTGTGCCTGTAATCCCTACGTTCCCACGTCACCTTTGTCCTTCTACCCAATATAAGCAGCTGGCTTACGGTGGGAGCCGAGCAGACTCTTTGTGGATGGCCTGCTGCTCGCCCATACTGCCGGCATTACTGTACTTAGCGCTCACCTAAGATCCAACCCTGTCTCTTCGTAAATGGCTCCAGTAGTGACAGGCAGCCCAGGCCCCGTGGTTGTGCGGTTTCACTATCTCGGTCCCGGTCGTGCACAGTCTCTGGACCTCCTGTTACCTGTCTCTTTGTGGACCTTCTCTTTTCAGGATTCTCAGTCATCTTCCCTCCAAACTAAAAGTCTCCTGGTCCTCTTCATCTGGCTCCAGGCACCCAGAACCCCACTGTTGGGTAGGGAGACGGCAGAACTTTTTATGACTGAAAAGAGAGTTGGGGATCTCGTCCAGGTTATTTGCCTGTTTTCTTTGTTGACAGAGAGCAGCAGCTCTGGAGAAAATGTAGGTGTTTATTAGGGAAGTGCGTGTATAAACCCTTCGGTGAGGACAAGGGTCTCGAGGTCTTGTTAGTGCTTCCCCAACGGGTTCTCTTGCTAAATGTTAACATGCGCAACAGTATTTTGCAGACACAGCTGTAAGCAGATGAGCTCGGCTCCAACCCAACCAGGTACCTGTAGCTGGTTGCAAAGAAGAAATCAACATGAAATTGACCACATGGTGTGTATAAGCCTTGTCTTGTCTAGCCTCCCTTCTGGAGACAGCATTGGAGGTGAGCCCTTGTCCCCTTTACTTGTTGCAAGTAAATAGATGTAACGACAACCACGCCTCATTTGTGAGTAGATCACCCTAAGCAGGGAACCCCGTAGTTTGCTAAACATTCCAGGATTTCTCTTAAGCTGATGGGACTGACCCCTGTGTTCAAAGTTGGTGCCTGGTCAGAATCACCTGGGGAGATTAACAAATTTGTTTCTGTCTTGTCACTACTGCCCACTATAGATCTGGGGAGCTACCATGGAGTCTAGGCATCTGAATTAAAATATATATATATAGCCCTAACCGGTTTGGCTCAGTGGATAGAGCCTCGGCCTGCGGACTCAAGGGTCCCGGGTTCGATTCCGGTCAAGGGCATGTACCTTGGTTGTGGGCACATCCCCAGTGGGGGGTGTGCAGGAGGCAGCTGATCGATGTTTCTCTCTCATCGATGTTTCTAACTCTGAGCCCGAACCCAGGCATGTGCCCTGAGCAGGAATGGAAGCAGCAACATTTTGGTGCCGGGGACGATGCTAACCAACTGAGCGACACAGGCCAGGGTGACTTCTTTTATTTCCTCATTCACTTGTGAAGCATCAGCCAGGTATCCGAACAGATAACATTTATAGGTTTGCGTTTAAGAGGCCTGGTGTTTTTCTCTAAGGTTGTCAATTCAGAGTATAGTTTTAGGTAAAGTATTAAATATTTAGAAGAAATGAGAGGGGAGGGATGGGGGACAGATGGCAAGACTGAAAGCAAGCAGGCAGGCAAAGTTGTATAGGATAAAATGGGGTGAAAATAACCCCTCCTGAGGTCCTGTTGAATAGGATAAGAAGTAATCTCACCTGCCAGCGCTTCCCCCTCAAGGGAAGAACCCGAGGGTTCGTGATTCTTAAACTACAGCCTGAATTCACTAACAAGCTTATTTGGGGAGGGTCTTTTTATAATCTCTATAACAAAAATTATTGACTTTTAAGGCAAGTGTGTTTTTCAAAACTATATTTTGCATGTGCCGAGAAAGAATTTCTCATACATTGTTCGGCTGTTATGTTGGGCTGTGGGGGTAAAAATTAATTTTCCTTTAAAGGGGTTCCTTTTTGAGAAATTCAACTTTAAATTTTACAGTATTTCTTCATCGTGCTCATACACCGAAGAAAAATCTCTCCCCCACCCCACCCCGCCTCACACACACACCTTAGAAATAAGCAGTGAGCAGCGATTCTTAACCGCCTCTTCCTCCCCTCCCCCAGCCCGGGACGGGGACCACCCCTCGGACCCTCTTCCCCACCCAAGGGCCTTCCTGTCTGTTTGGATTGGATTTGGAGCCCCAGCGTCTCTGGAAAAAGGATTGCAAAGAGCAGGCCGCACATCTTCCCCTCCATCCCCTTCCCCCCACCATCGCTGTCAGCCAGGAGGTGGCGCCACATATGGATGGAAGGGCGGGAAATTCAAATCCTTTGTCCCTTATCAGAGCGGGAACCCACCCTCCCCACCCTTCTAGGGGAATCGCTGAACCGCCCAAGGCCCAGGAGGTGGCAGCCCGGATTACTAGGACGTAAAAAAAAAAATTCACAAGCGTTTCAGACCGACTGTGGCCACAGGTAAACATTTCTAATGAGAAATCAGAGCCATCTCAGGTCACCTGTGTGCAAAGGGCTCGAGGCGGACCCCACAGAAACTAGTGCCCCAGGAGCCGCGCGCCATGTCGCCGATGTTTCCCCAAAGCTCCCAAGACGAGGTGAGTGCAGGCTCCCGGAAGGAGCGCCCCCCTACCTGCCCGTTTGGCTGCCCAGACCCACCCTCCTCCCACACAATCAGCCCAGATCAGAACTCCTCTGGTGGCCCTGCTCTCTGAAGTCCTTGATCGGCTTTCCTATCCAGCGGGGGAATTGCAAACCCATCGGAAACCTGCAGGGGTAGGGAAAGGGACCATTTGTAGGTGCATCTCAGTGAACACCTAGAGCCCCAAGGGCACCTTGAAGGTGGGATAAAACATGAACTAGAGAGCCTTGGGTCACAGCACCACGTTCACTTAAAACCAAGCGACCCTGGAGATGGAACCTGGGCTGACTTTGCCACAACTAAGTCAGGGCTCGAACTGAACCCACAGCATGAAACAGTGACCTCGCTCAGAAACGGCAGTTACAGCTTTTCTCAGAGAAAGTGGGTGGCTCTGAAAAGAGCCTTTGGGTTTGACAGGGGCCGAAGCACCTCACTTGGAGCTGGTGTACTTGGTGACGGCCTTGGTGCCCTCGGACACGGCGTGCTTGGCCAGCTCGCCGGGCAGCAGCAGGCGCACGGCCGTCTGGATCTCGCGGGACGTGATGGTCGAGCGCTTGTTGTAATGCGCCAGGCGCGACGCCTCGCCCGCGATGCGCTCGAAGATGTCGTTGACGAACGAGTTCATGATGCCCATGGCCTTGGACGAGATGCCGGTGTCGGGGTGCACCTGCTTGAGCACCTTGTACACGTAGATGGAGTAGCTCTCCTTGCGGCTGCGCTTGCGCTTCTTGCCGTCCTTCTTCTGCGCCTTGGTGATGGCTTTCTTGGAGCCCTTCTTCGGGGCGGGCGCCGATTTGGAAGGTTCCGGCATGGCGTCTGCAAAAGGCTGTAGAATTGCTGGTTGCAGTTTCCACAACAGGGATGAAGGGTTAAGGACTGAGAGCTCATTCAGCATATATATGTTTCTCGATGTAAATGAGGAATTAAGAATCCTCACCTCTGATTGGTTAGTCACTACATGTCACTGAGGGGCGTGGTCTATGCAAATAAGAAATACACAGTTCTCTTTTCTATTGGACAGAACATATTTTAACCAATCAGATGTCTTATCGCTCTATCCAAGCTGTAGCTATAAAACGGTTTCTTCAACCTAACATCCTCACATCGCTTTTTTGCAGCAGCTTTTTCTGCACGTTAGAATTTTGCCAATATGTCCGGACGCGGCAAGCAGGGCGGCAAAGCGCGCGCCAAGGCCAAGACGCGGTCCTCGCGGGCCGGGCTGCAGTTCCCCGTGGGCCGCGTGCACCGGCTGCTCCGCAAGGGCAACTACGCCGAGCGCGTCGGGGCGGGCGCGCCCGTGTACCTGGCGGCCGTGCTGGAGTACCTGACGGCCGAGATCCTGGAGCTGGCGGGCAACGCGGCCCGCGACAACAAGAAGACGCGCATCATCCCGCGCCACCTGCAGCTGGCCATCCGCAACGACGAGGAGCTCAACAAGCTGCTGGGCAAGGTGACCATCGCGCAGGGCGGCGTGCTGCCCAACATCCAGGCCGTGCTGCTGCCCAAGAAGACCGAGAGCCACCACAAGGCCAAGGGCAAGTGAGGAGCAAATCGCAACATCCAAACCAAAGGCTCTTTTCAGAGCCACCCACGCGTTCACTAAAGAGCTTGCAGCTGCCATGTTGGAGCAGTTACTTGAGAATCCCCTTGACTGAGAATCACTGGAGGTGCCAGTATGTTAACTCCTCAGAAACAAAACACGAACCGTGCATTCAAAACAAATGTAAAACGAACACAATGGTTTGTATCAGGTAATTAAGCAATTGGTGCAACATGCCCTGGGGCTCAAGTGCCTCTGGACGGAAGGTGAAGTGCTCTGCAGGCTAAGCCATTCTTTTCTGGTAAAGAGCTTAGCACTTTTATTTGTATTAGAAAGTGAGTCATCGGCGCAACGGAGTCACAGTTCCCCATTGAAAGCAAAACATTGTCAAAAACTGCATGAAGAAATGTGTACCCATCCACATGTATTGGTAGATTTTCAAGAAACACCTTACTTTCCACCCCAATACAGATTCTTACAATAAAGATGTTGGCAACAATGTATAACAATGAGAGACACTCAAGTGACCCCCCAGAAGTGTTTTTATTTTTAAGCTAAAGTTTGGGTTGTGAATAGGACTGTGAAGAAAACTCAGTCAGGTCCCGTGGCTGAGTGGCAGGAGAGCTGGGGTGTCTGCTTTTATGTCACTTATTTACTGGGCTGCCTGTGACATTTGCTACTCGGTGGCATTACAGAGAAATAGACGCCCTCAGTTCCGGGGATTGGCTTTCCTAAATTTGAATGAGATTCAAAAATCACTTGGCCAATCCCGTGTAGCGCGCGCTTTTTCAAAAAGATCAGACGATAGCCCGTTTCCGGAGCCAAAATTTAAAATTTTTATTCAGGAAACAAGACATATAATGGTAATATTTACATTAAGTTCTGCGGAGAAAAGCCAAAGAACATTGTAGAGAAAAGAGGTAAAGACGGTAGAAGCGAGAAAGAGTAGGAAACGGCCGCAGATGAAAGGGTGGGAGGGAGAAAGAAGTTAATTTCCGGTCCAAACGCCCGGGAGGCCTGCGGTCCGGAAGTGGATGGGCCTTCCAATAACTTCCCTACGGGTCTTGATGGACAGATGCCGTATCCAATGAGAGCGGGCCTCGCCTTATATATACTGGTTGAGAGCCCGCGCTCTCATTCTCCTAGCAGTTTGCTACCTTTGGTGCTTTGCGATGGCTCGGACCAAGCAGACGGCGCGCAAGTCCACGGGCGGGAAGGCGCCCCGCAAGCAGCTGGCCACCAAGGCCGCCCGCAAGAGCGCCCACGGGCGGCGTGAAGAAGCCGCACCGCTACCGGCCCGGCACCGTGGCCCTGCGCGAGATCCGCCGCTACCAGAAGTCCACGGAGCTGCTGATCCGCAAGCTGCCCTTCCAGCGCCTGGTGCGCGAGATCGCGCAGGACTTCAAGACCGACCTGCGCTTCCAGAGCTCGGCCGTCATGGCGCTGCAGGAGGCGTGCGAGGCCTACCTGGTGGGGCTGTTCGAGGACACCAACCTGTGCGCCATCCACGCCAAGCGCGTCACCATCATGCCCAAGGACATCCAGCTGGCGCGCCGCATCCGCGGGGAGCGGGCGTGAGCTCCGTCCTACCCACTTGCACCGAAACCCAAAGGCTCTTTTCAGAGCCACCCACAATTTCAGGTAAAAAAGGCTGTAACTACACATCCGAAGTGCTGAGACCCAAACTAGAAATTACTGGGGAAATTATAAGTAGGTAAGGACAAGGATACTTAATGTTGAACTTCCTACTATTTATTGGCGATTTCTATATTAAGGTGAAATCCCTTTAGGTTGCAGTGGATCAATTACAAGTACTGAGTACCTGCATGTATTCCGTATAACGCCTTACTGACAGATCTCCCACCCCTCCGCATCATTATACTGTTTTCTCTTTCCATGGCTTGTGCATCTAAGTACCTTGCTCCATCCACCCCCACCCCAGGCCTCCCCTCCCACAGCTCTCAGACTGTTCCTTGTTCATGCCTCTTCCTATCCTGTCAGTTTTGTTCCTTAGGTTCCGCATGTGAGATTATATGGTAGTTGTCTTTCTCTGGATTCCTTATGACATTTAGATACTAAAGTTTCACCGCATAGATAGAAGCTAATGGTAGCTTTTTATTGGATTTCAATTTTTCAAGAAATTCTCAAATAATTGAACCTTGTTTTAATTGTCAGAAGCAGTATTGACTATCTCCTTGTGTCCTGTTCAGTGGAATTCAGTCAGACAACAGGGTTTATGAGTGTACTTTAGAGGCTCCTGAACACCGTTACTCCTGCCATCAGGGGAAGGGTGTGCTCTGGAGAGAGAGCGCACTGGGTCCTCCATCCTAAGGGCTTTAAAGGCTGGGATTTTAGGGGAGATCCCAGGGACACATCTTGATAGAATATTCAGCAGCTTCCCAGGTGCGTCCATTCAGGGTTGTGGCCTCCACTGATGGATTGGCCGGCACCAGAGCAGGGGGACATTATTCAACGCAGCTGGTCCTAACGTCAGCCATGGCTGGTTTGCTGCTTATCTGGGCCTGGAGCTGAAATACAACTGAGGCCCAGATGTTATCTTCAGGGAGAAAAGTGAAGGGGGGAGGGGAAGTCTCCCTGGGGCGAGGGCCCACCCTACCATTGATTGCTTCCACCCTGTTGACCTTCTGTACCTGGCCCATTGTCCTTGCCCAGCTCCTGTCGGTCTCCACGCCTACAGCAAAGATAAGGTCAAGGCCTAAATTCAGTTCCTGAGCCCTGGAGCTGCATGGCTCTCCCTGGCCACACCCTCATGAAACCTGACCAACCAGCAAGACCCATGGCCCCAAACCCCTTACTCATGAGGACTTTCGTTCTGTAAAACCCTTGTCGGTACACTGTTGGGGAGTTGGGGTTTTATATACTTTAAATTATTTAACACCTACGGAGTGCCTGGTTCTTTCTCTGCACCTTGGTGTCCGCATAACTGGCTACTGTCAGCACCACCAGGTAGGCAAGCTCTTTGCTGGGTTTCAAAGGCAAAGATAAGCCTTTTACTAAAATGTTCTGTGCCACTATGACCTGCCGGGCTAGAAACGCATTACAGCACTCCTTTTTCATCCACAAAAGGTAGCCACTGTAGAACTTGTCTCTCCCTTCACCCAGGCCCCTCCCTTTTTAATAATACAGAAGCATTGATGTGTTCCTTTTTGAAACTTTCCAAATATAAAACAAGATAATAGGGAATAGATAAAAATTTTCTGAGGCCTGAAGTTTATGCAACTTGGTGACTCTTTAAAACCTTCACTAGATTACAAAGACAAAACTAGATAGTGAACATCAATTTATAGTGGAAAAATAAGTCGCCTGTGCATGAAAAGGGGGTTCCATGTTACATACCTCAGGGTGATCTTATGATGTTCTGGACATACTGGGTTAAATAAACCATCTTTTTAGAATGGTTTCACCTGTGTCTTTGCTCCTTATTTATGTGGCTATGAACAGCTAGCACTGCTGTGGAATAAATTGGCTCAGGCACAGATTCCTTCGGTCACTGGGTATCTTCTATGTACACTTGATGGAATACTGGCCCTCAAGAAATCTAGAATATTAGATCGCCGTTGCCAGCAGGAACAGAGAAAACAAAGTAACTGGGAATAGAGGTAATAAAAATAGGAATAGGTATTACGAGAAAAGTACAAACTGTTTGAATGGGAAAACATAAAAAGTTCTTGAATATGAAACATCTCCTCAGTTTAATTTATAAAAACAAAATCCCAAGAAGACTATCAATAGGGTGTTGAAGGTTTCTGAGTGGGTGGGAAGGAGGAGCTTTCCAAAGTAATTATGGAAAAGCAAAATAAATAAACAAAAAACAGAATTACCAGAGAATTCTGGAAAGGATAATGAGAAGAAATCAGCTATTCAGGTTATATTATAACATGTTTATTTGACATCCAATTACTTGCATATCTACTATGGTTCATATATTCTCAGCATTGCAGAGCTGTGAACAGTACTGAAACCAGTGTGATCTGGCCTTAGGAATGGCTGGAAAGATCAAAGGGACAAAAGAGAAAACCAAGAATTAGTTCACCTCTGCATGGAATTTACCTGTGATAAAGGCCCTATCTCAAGTGGGGGTGGACTGGGGAGGGCAGGAGAGGCAGAAAAGGCAGTTAGTAAATGGTTTTGAGGAAAATATTATCCATATGCATTCATATATCCTAACATAAGTCCTATAAAAACAGCCATGCATTCACATATCAAAAATGATCCATATATTTGTACCCATACTTGTACACGAACATGCAGAGGGCTCACAATTATTTTAAATGTAAAATTAACAGAAAAATGGGGAAAAACATGAGACAACCATCTTTCTTCGTGTGTGTTATAGTCGTGAGTGAGTCTTTCTGTTCAAAGTGATTACACAGACGACGAAGATTAAACTCTCTCTGCCCAGGAGAGAGGGCGGGGCGGGGCGCATGAACTCGAGTCACCCCCCCCCCCCCCCCCCCCAAAAGCCCCCCCTAAGGCAATTACCTCCCTGGAGCTGGGGCAACAGATGCAGATAGAACTGCGCGGCAGGCCCCCAGGCCCCTCTCCCTGCAAGTTGTGCAGAATTGAAACTGTCCGCTGGGCTGCATCCAGCACAAACGCCCCGAGTGTAACACAACCCATGGGTGACACTGTCGATGAAAACTAACGCCCTTACTGACATCACCCCTCACAGACTCAGATCCAAGGCTCACCGACACTTTTTCCTCCTGCATGGAAAGACATTTGGGTCTCTCTCTCGCTCTCTCTCTCTCTCTCTCTCTCTCTCTCTCTCTCGGCGTTTAAAGCATCTTCAGGGTTTACTTGTTTGTCTAACGGAGGGTGGGGAGCCTCCTGTCAGGACAACATGGCGACCAAAGGTTGTTTTTGATGCGCTCCGACCGGTCACACCCAAGTTCAAGGTTACAGGGTCCGAGGGACAGAAAGACCCCGCAGCTGCCGAGACCTGGGCGGCAGCCATTCCTCAAGGGCGCTTTCTTGTCGCCAGAAAAAAAAACGGGAATGAAAAGAATGAGCGAGAAGGCGCCCGCGCCTCCTCCTCCCAGGGCTGGAGGCCAAAAAACGCCCCAGGACACAGCAGCCTGACTTTCCAAAACATGCCAGAAGCATTGCCACACCCAGCGAGAAGGGCAAACTCAACCCAATCAACAAAAAAGCCAAAACAAGTAAAAAAGAAAAAAAGAAAAGCAAACGTGCGACAGCAGCTGCCACTGTCCAATGGCATCCAGGACGAGGACGACGGGCGGCGGGCGCGCGCCAACCCGCGAGCGGGCGGGACTTTTGAAAGCTTCCCTGGCCTAATGGTGCCATCCCCGCGGCTCGGGAACGGGCTGGTATGACTGGGGATTGCGTCCCTGTCCACAGGCCCGTGGGGCCAGGGCTGCCGAGGGCGGTTCCGCTCATCGGACCAGGAACAGTCCCCCCACAGCAGCCCGTTCCCAATGCGGATGGTCTGCCTGTCACCTCAGCGACCGCCCTTCCGAGGCCCACACTAACCCCTCCTCCCGGTGTCTGCAGGCCTCTCCGAAGTCGCTCCGGCGACACTGCGTTAGAATCAAAGGTTAAAGGCGTGGGGAGGGGAGGGGAGAATGGGGTGAACGGCGGGTGAGTGCTCAGCTCTCTTTTGAGACCAGTGGTGGCTCTGAAAAGAGCCGTTTTGGGTTGTAGAAGCGGGTGTGAGCCTACTTCTTCTTGGGGGCCGCCTTCTTGGGCTTGGCGGCCTTGGGCTTGGCGGCCTTGGACTTCACAGCCTTGGCCGGGCTCTTCGCCGGCTTCTTGGGCTTGGCGGCCTTCACCTTCTTGGGGCTCTTGGCTGCTTTCTTGGCTCCCGCCGCCGCCGCCGGCTTCTTGGGCTTCTTCGGGGTCTTCTTGGCGCTCTTCTTGGGGGTGGCGGACCCCGCGGGCTTCTTGGGCTTCTTAGCCGCGCCTGCGGGTTTCCTGGGCTTGGCCGCACCCGCCTTCTTGGCCTTGGGCTTGGCCTCCCCGGAGGCCGCCTTCTTGTTGAGCTTGAAGGAGCCCGAGGCGCCGGTGCCCTTGGTCTGCAGCAGGGTGCCCTTGCTCACCAGGCTCTTGAGGCCCAGCTTGATGCGGCTGTTGTTCTTGTCCACGTCGTAGCCCGCGGCCGCCAGCGCCTTCTTGAGCGCGGCCAGCGACATGCCCGCCCGCTCCTGGGACAGCGACAAGGCCTCCGTGATCACCTTGGACACCGACGGGCTTGGCGTCTTGCGATTCACACCCGCCAGGCCCACCTGCTTCTTCCCTCGCTTCTTGATGTTCGGCTTCGCCATGAAAGCCGGGCCAGGCTCAGCCGGGTCCACAGGAGCCGTCTCGGACATCACAGGCGGAGGGTCCACGGACAAGAGCCAGGGAGGAGGGTTAAGCGCCGGCCGGGGGGCCCTCACGCCTTATATAGGGCAGGGCGTGCTCTGATTGGTGCGTCGCCTAGGCCTCGCCCCGCCGCGCCGCCGCCGCGCGCCCAAGTTGTGTTTGTTACACTTCACAAAAGGGGGAAAATATTAAAATCCCCCGCACCCAACGCCCCGGGGCCGGTCGGAAAAGAATCCGAGAAGCCTCAGGCTTCCTGCCCGGCATTTATTTTTCCTGTAACTGCAAAGACGCCGCGTCCAGGGGCCCCCAACTCCCCCAACTCCCAGGCAAGTCCAGGACCATCGGAGACCACTTTCTGTTTTTCTTCTAAATTACCTGTTCGCTCCTTGGCCCTGGAAAGTTCTTTTTCTCAGGGGGGGTAGGGCACATGTTCACCTTCCTATGGGGACCAACACGAGGTCGTTGTCACTTAAAATTCCACGGTAATTCGGTTTCTTCGCAAGGGAAGTAACACAGGTCCTGGGTGAATTCTGCGTGCAGACGCACAGGGACTGGGGACTGGGACCCGGTTCTGGACCAGCCCAGAGCAGTTAGGCAGGGATCCGAGGGGGGTCCCTAAGTTCCCGGGGGGCCCTGGGTGGTGGCGGGTTGGAGACTCACATCTTTGATGTGAAGACATTGAAAAAATCCTTTAGCAAATCCCTCTTTCCGTCGATGGGGGCGGGGCACCCTTTTCACTTTCCAAAGTGGAGACATTGGGCTGTTTTTAAAAGCTCTCGGGTTCCCCTCTGCGTTGGACACGGCAGGGGGTCTGGCCCTCAGAAGAGGGACAATAACCGAGGCAGGAAGACCCACTCAGCCTGCCCAGCGCCCCCAGAAGACTCCGCGGGGGGGAAGGGGCATTGCGAGGGTCTGTTTCCAAACAAGCCTTTAGTTATTGATGATTTGTTTTGGTATGCAGCAGTAGAGAGGCGAATTTTGCCATGAAACCTTTGGGTTGCTTCCAGTTGCAATACCTACAGGTCAGGGTATAGAACGCCCTCTCAGTGGGAGCTCACACCTGTAGGTGGAGATAAAGTGACAGTCTTTTCATAGGAGACACTTTGACTTATAAGGTGAACTATAGATTTGAAACATAAAAAAAAAGGAATGGAAACATTTAAAAAAGAAAAAGAGGGAAAGCACTGGAACATGTAGATTATGATGCCTTTTAAATTTTATTTTATGAATTCACCTCTTCCCATCCCTCCTAATGTTGGCCTGAGGTCGTCTATTGCAAGATTTGCTTTACCGCTTTAAGGTTTGTTACTTCCTATGGTGCCCTTGGGTTCAAAGCCATTGCGATGTAGTCGTGCAAGAAAAGGCTGGGTAAACGTTCTGCTCACGTATTTAATGGGAATGTATTTTGTGTTTAGGGACAAAGGAAGTAGGACAACTCCCCAGAAATTCCTACTCAAACATATGGCTACCGGCCAATGTGTATTAGAGGTGCCAGACGGAGATTGTGGTCATCAAAGGTGTGAGTGTCTCCAGGTCCAGCGGTTCTTACCGTTTTCTCTCCAGGGGAGAATGTAGCACAGGCTTTGCAGACACAGGGCCAACCTGATGAACTTGACCACGCTGAGCCCACCGCAGAGAAGTCCAGTGTCGCTACTAGCCAAACGCGGTGAAGTTTTGCCAACTGCAAAGAAGAGATCAGCATGTGCTGAACCAAATGGTGTCGAGAAGCCATTGCTAAACCTTCCTTCTGTGAGACAGAGCTCGGAAAAGTATTCCAACACCTCCCTTGTCACAATCAGAACTAAAAATGTTTTCTTCCAACAAGAGCTGTGTGCCTTTTGGCGCAGACACGCCAAGCGGTGAACCCATTGTGTGAGGTGACAAAGGAGCTTAAGCAGATAAATGCAGGGCTGAAGGAGAAGCGAGGCATCTTGGTTTAGACTAAGGATAACCCCAAGGTTTCATTGAATACCATTCGTTCAGCATTTGAAAACTGTGTCTACTCCTGCTCACGTCCTGGGAATTACCAGCCTAATACGATTAGTAATGGACGAGTTCGCAGCCGGAGAAAAACACCTTTGACCTGCCATCCGTCCGTGTGACTTTGGGTCTAAGAATCATAACAGATTCTTGAAACTATACAAGCAACTAAAGCACCTTCATCATCTTCCTATATTTTGCTAAAAAGATAAAATAAGAACACGCCCCTCTGCTCGGATTCTATGGGCAAAGAACCCCTTCCCATCTGAAACAAGGCTGAGGGTGCCCAGCCATCAAGAAAGAGCTGTGTGGGCCCTAACCAGTTTGGCTCAGTGGATAGAGCGTCAGCCTGCAGACTGAAAGGTCCCAGGTTCGATTCTGGTCAAGGGCATGTACCTTGGTTGCAGGCACATCCCCAGTAGAAGGTGTGCAGGAGGCAGCTGATTGATGTTTCTCTCTCATCAATGTTTCTATCCCTCTCCCTTACTCTCTGTAGAAAATCAATAAAATATATATTTTTTAAAAGAAAGAAAGAAAGAGCTGTGTGGCCCAGGCAGCATGGCTCAGTGGTTGAGCATCAACCTATGAACCAGGAGATTCCCAGTCAGGACACATGCCTGGGTTGCCAGCTTGATGCCCAGTGTAGGTGTGCAGGAGGCAGCCGATCCATGATCCTCTCTCCTCCTTCCTCTGTGAAATAAATAATAAACATATATGTTTTTTAAAAAGAAAATCCCTGTAGGGAGTCTTGATTGGCAGGTTACTGGACCTCCCTTCCCTGTAAATCGGTGTCCTGGCATAAGTCAGCCTCATGGAAATGTGATTCCTGGGATTCTGTCCTCCAAGATGACCCCTCAGCTCGAAGCTCCTCTGTGTGTGCAAGTCCAAACTCCAGATCGAATTATCAGGAGAGATGCCACCCAGAGTCCTGCTCCCACCCTCCTGCCCGCATGGTGGTGGGCAGAAGGCAGAGAAGCAAGGAACCTCCAGATGCCTGCGATTTGTGTGGGAAACGTTATCCAAAACTTAAACACACGGCAAAGGTATTTCTTCTGTCCTTTCGAACTGTATTGGGAAAGTGTATTGGGAAAGTGTCTAAGTCCACCTGTGGGTCATCCGATGCCCGAAGGCAATGCTAATAAATAGACTGAGAGCCACATGGGTCATTTTAAGTTTTCTAGAATCCCACAGAAAAAAAGTAAGAAGAAACAGGTAAAAACAATTGTAATGATACATCTTTAACTTAATATATATATCTAAACTATTATCAACTCAACATGCAACCAATATCTTTAAAAAATCAGAGTTTATGGTCCTTTTTTTCCAATAATAAGTCTTCAAAGTCTTGTGTCTATTGTTGTATCGTAAATCAGCGAGTGAGATACAAGACACCTTAATGAGCCAATTAATTAGGGGTCATTTGTTGCATGTGGCCCAGAGGGTGATGTTTCTTCCAAATCTCTGAGCAACTCATACAGGAAGTTTCCTGTACTTATACCTTTTGAGCTTCTTTGCAGGTTTTACAAAGGGCTCTGTGTGAGCTATTGTTACAGAGTTTGTGATCTTGGACACATAAAGAACAAACATTTGGCATAAGAACATGGGAAGTATTATCAGTATTAGTCCATTACGTTAGATGGCTAGCTTGCAAGGTCAGACAGTTAGGTTTTTATCTTTTTCTATCCAAACTAAAATAGTTATTCTACAGAATAAGAGACTGTCTAAAAAGTGACAGAGTTTACAGAACAAGGGGCTATCTCACAATAGCAGAGAATTTCAAACAGCAGCTTATATACCAGATGGAGGTTACTATGCTTCACTATTTCACAGTCGTGACCATTTCGACACGGATTAGACATGTTACAAGAGCTCAGTGGCCCTTGGAGGTGAACAGCTGGCACCGCTTTAGCTGAGGGGAATTTCTCTTCATATTTACTTTTCATTAAGCCCAGAGGATGTGAAAATTAGACGGACTTGTAGAAGACAGACAGGTGAGTAAGGGTTTCATCCAGTACAGACGCAAATGCGTTCTTTCCAGTAGAAAAGATGACCCTGAAAGGTCCTGCTTCGTTGCCTAACAGGACTGGAACCAGTTCTGTCTGATTTTTCAGGCTCCCAGCATTCCTTCTCCCCGTGACTGAACACACATTCCATTCCCCTGTGTCCTGTCGGGACCTAACGTTGTCTTCCTGCTCACTGCCTCCCTAGTGACACCACCACCCCTGACCACATACGAACTCACACATCTGTATAAAAATCATGCTTGAATGTTTTGGAAATTGTGTTTTGACACTGTTTGTCATAAGGGCTCCAGGGCCAGCATCTTTGGAAACTTGTAAAAATTGGAAAATACAGCCCTTGGATGGTTTGGCTCAGTGGATTGAACATCGGCCCTCGGATAGAAGGGTTCTCGGTTTGAGGCCAGACAAGGGCATGTACCTCCGTTGCAGGAGACAGCTAATCCATGTGTCTCTCTCACATCGATGTTCCTCCTTCCCTCTCTCTCCCTGCTCCCTTCCACTCTCTCTAAAAATCAATGGGAAAATGTCCTTAGGTGAGGATGGACAACAGCAACAACAACAAAAAACAACAACACTGGAAAATACAAAACTATATAACGTTGAACAAGTTACTAAACTACTCTACGCCTCAGCTTTCTCATCTATACAGGGTCGACAATAGTACCTGTCTTAGAGGTGATTTTGAGAATGAATTAATATCTATACAGTTCTTAGAACACAACCTGGCACGCTGTAAGTACAAATTATATATATTTTACCATAGACATATTAAAATTGTTTTTAAAAATTATATATACATTTGATTGATCACAATGTGGCACAATCCAGACACTGTTGGTGTGAGAGTGTCAATAAGACTGATAAACACAGCAGTTAGCTGGACACGTCCTGTGCCCCAGACAGTCCGTGCACGAGTCTCACTCCTTCCTTTCCACGATCCCAGAATCCCATTCCAACCACTACCACCGCACCAGCGAGGACATGGAGACGGAGAGCCCAGATCTGCCCTAGGACAGCCCCGAGGACTGAGGGCAACTTATGTAAACACACACACACACATTAGAATGTGAACTAGAGCCCAAGAAGAGGGTTTTGTCTATTTATAAGGTGCATTGAATTAACATACGTCCCACCTGTTAACTCCTCGCCACGGTGGAAGGCGTTTTCGCCCGGGCAAATACATGCTGGGTGGACCCGACACTTTCCCGAGTGGGAGCTGTTTACAATACATCCTGCTGTTCGCCCTCGTGGACTCTAGATGGCGCTCCGAACCAACCCACGCTCCTTTCAGACGCGATGTCCCAATCCCTTAGCCTTGGTGTATTGATTAATTTCTAGTCATACCCTTAACAGGTGGGTTTTTAAATCTCTTTTGGCGAACAGAAACCATTATCCCCGCTCGACAGACGATCATCCTGAAGCCACTAGAAGCCCCGAGACTACAGTAAACCCATCGGCCAACAAGAACATGGGAGGCACAAATGAACAGTCCTGGGCTAAGTGCTGTAGGAAAATGCTGGCAGATAAATTCACTCATTCCGCAGAGAACGGATCATCAGTCCTCTGATTCATGGAATAGGAGAGTAAACAGGACAAGCTCTACCCTATGGTGGGGTGTGGAGGGCCGGGACCCAGAAAAAGGTAATATTGTCCGTGACGAAGGTCACAACAGACACGGAAAGGAGGGAACAGTTAGACACGGGGTCTAGACATAGATGTCGTTTTACAAAAGAACTTTTAAAATGTGTTTTTTTATTTTTGTAATATCTACTTTGTTATATTTATTTATTTATCCTCACCTGAGGATATTTTTCCCATTGGTTTTTAGAGAGAGTGGACGGGAGAGGGAGAGACAGAGAGAAATACCGATGTGAGAGAGACTCGATGATTGGTTGCCTCCCACATACCCTGACCAGGGCAGGGAGCCTGCCACCCAGGTAAGCACCCTTGACAGGGATCGGACCCGGGACCCTTCAGTCCGCAGGCCGACGCTCTCTCCACTGAGTCAAACCTGCTAGGGCTTAAAATTTATTTTTTAAATATATTTTTATTGATTTCAGGAAGGAAAGAAGAGGGAGAGAGAGATAGAAACATCCTGCACCCCCCACACGGAGGATCCAGCCCACAAGCCAGGCATGTGCCCCGTCCGGGAAAATAAACAGTGACATCCTGGTTCATAGGTCGATGCTCCACCACTGAACCAAGCTGGCTGGGCCAAAATCACTTTTAAAATACTGAGTGACTTCTCTTCTTTTTAAAAGTAAACTCACCACAGTGTGAAGGAGGCTGACAAAAGAAAAAAGTATTTGTGCAAAGATAGAATCACTGGAACTGGCTCTTGCTTAACAGGGAACAAAATTATGAGATTCCTGGAAAGGTCTATCAGTGAGACAATAATGATAGTAATAATAAATCTATTATAGTCAACACTATGTGCTAACAAGGGTAAAAGGACTTGAAGGGTTTGTAACTTTGCCATGTGACTGAGATCAGCCTAGCACCCTGATTGCCCCCTCCCCCCCCCCACACACACAACCCCCAAAGGTGGCTGCACTAAAGTGTAGGCTGCAGAAAAGTCCAGCAGAACAGACCCCTACCGTGGCTCTCATGAATGCAAAGCCTAGATCGTTTAACTAATTACATTAAACCCGCGCAGTTGCTAACCAGTCATTGCAAAGAGTTTTAAGTAAGAATTAATTTTTTTCAGAACTGAATTCTAACCTATAAGGTTCCCAAATCTCAGAATAAACAAAAAAAAAGAAAAGAAAGTTCCCAAATCTACTTGAATTGCTGGAAGATGATTTCACAGATTCGCTTTGGCCTCAGCCTTGCCCACCTGAAGGCCTTCACAGAGGAGGATGCTGTTTGCTCTCGTGGCCACTAGGTGGCGCGCAAACTCAAGCAGCCCGTGGCACAGCCGGGGTGCAGGGTGCCGGCTAGGCCATCGATCATTAACTTTGGGTTGACATTGTATGACGCAGGAGATTTTTTTACATCTAAACTCAAAGAATGAGGATTTTTATTAAGCATTGCAGGTTGCATTCAATAGCCTTCGATACACCGCACCACAACCCATCTACAATCAGTCAAACCCAACAGCAGTTCATTCTTGCACAATCCATGAGTGAGGGCAAACCCGTTGCAACTCACAGCGAGAGCCTCAGGTCTTGCGGGCAGGGATCGGGGAGTTGCATCTCGTTTCTGATCCCTGATGTGTGATGAAGAGCACCAGGAGGGTGACATGGGAACGGGCCAGGAGCGATCCAAAGGACGTTGCTTAGAAACATGAACAAAACACCAGAATGATATACAAACACCTGCTTCTGCTAAGTTCTTGACGGGAAAGTTCTCAAATATAAGCCATTTGTTTCCCTGCTACAGAAGAGGGGCGGGTATTAAAGATCAAAGGGATTTTTTTCACAGAATTTCCTATTTTGCTAATATGAAGGCATAAAACAGCAACAAGGAACAGGAATGCATACAGCAGTGAATACACCAGGGTACTGTTGATACGCAAAACAGCTAGATCATTTTGGGCTGTTTTAGAATAAATGCAACGGAGGTCAATAATCACAAAAATTTAAGGTTAGAGCAAGATCAGTCGATGACTAAACAGAGTTAACATCTTTCATGGCACGATTACTGATTATTAGCATTTTTGTCTTGCAAATGGGCACATTTTAAAGCTCATTGGCGTTTTACAGCCTTTTGGTGGAAAGAAATGATTGTGACTCACAGTTGACGAAGCTGTGATGCTGGCGTCGGGGCTCAGAGCAGTCAGGCCGTGGCCGGCTCGCAGGACCTTTAGGGGAAACATATAAAGGTCAATACATTGCCAGGCGGACAAGAAGCTCACGTGGGCTGGTTCATGGGCTCCCCAACCAGTGATTGACAGGAGACATGCCGATAACTACCCTCGCGGTGCCCACGGTTTAGAATAAAGGGGGAAGCCCGGGAGGAGTCTGGGTCTGTCCGTCTCGTGTAGAAATGAGGCCAAAGGAGGAAATGGGAGGAAACTGTCTCCTGGAGAAGCCACTTCAGTGTCCTTCCATGTGAGTAGAAAATTCAGCATCACAGCCCCAGAGGCGGAGGTTGCATATGGCTTATCTTTTCAGCACCATTATTTTTTAATATATATAAATGCTTTTTATTGATCTCAGAGAGGAAGGAAGGGAAGGGGGAGAGGGAGAGGGAGAGAGAGAGGGGGAGAGAGAGAGAGAGAGAAACATCAATGATGAGAGAGAATCATGGATCGGCTTCTGCACCCCCCCCCTTCCTCACTGGGGATCAAGCCTGCAACCCGGGCATGTGCCCTGACCAGGAATCCAACGGTGACCTCCAGGTTGACCGCAACCACTGACCCATGCCGGCTGGGCAGTGTTATTATTTTAATAGTTAGATAACCTCAACATAGGCCATCGGGAGGAGGACACTGACCCACCCCCAGCAGCGCAGCAGCCTCCGATTAGCAATGTTGCTGTGATGTCATTAGTATTATATTGGGCACATGATCATAATCAACTTGGGGAGCCTTGATTAGATGCCAGGCACTGTGCTGAGGGCTTCATGGAGCAAATCTTTTTAAAAAGTTTAACTGCATTCTAAATATCATGCCACAAAACAGCTGCTATAACCACCTCTTACATGAGGAGATTCAGACTTGAGAGTGTGTCTTCGCACTATAAGTTTGCCTTGCAGATCGATCGGAATTCATGTGCCTTTAAAGCACACATACGTTCATCAGAAATGAGACAAAACACGGCAGTTTACAAAAACACAAGTTGCACACAGGTGAACGTGAGAACAGACTGTCGCTTTTCTCGTCACAATGAAAAAGCGTATGGACAGTTTTCTCCGGGAGATATTAAATATTGAGGCCATTTTGCCCTTCAAGGCCCCAAGACAGAAAGAGCCAAAGGCTAACAATGAACGGAAATAGCCTGGCTGATGGGGTTCAGTGGTTGAGTGTTGACCTATGAACCAAAAGGTCACACGTTGATTCCCGGGTTGTGTGCTTGATCCCCAGTCCTGGGTGTGCAGAAGGCAGCCAATTGATGATTCTCTCTCATCATTGATGTTTCTCTCTCTCTCCCTCTCCCCTCCTCTCTAAAATCAATGAAAACATTTAAAAAAACAAAACACACAGTGAACAGAAGGAGGCCTCACACTCCCCCGGCTGAGCCTGACCCAAGGGCACTCCACCCCACAGGGCATGGCTGCAGACAGTTTACTCCTAATCCACCCGCCTGTGACCATGCCCTACAGTGTCTGCAGGTGTTAACAGTTTGCCGTAAAAGGTCATTCCTATAAAGTATCATCAGGTGATCAGAAGCTACTACCCTCCTGTGGACGCATGGGACAGAGAACGAGTCTTGAGGGAAAGCAGGGGAGGGTGAGCGGGTGGGAGGTAATCGACCAATGACCTTCTAGGCATAAGTGGACACTAACAATAAGGTGGTGAAGGCCTGCGGTGAGGGCTGGGGTGGGCTGGAAGGGCTCAAAGGGGAAAAGGGGACATATGTTAAAATTGGATATACATTGTTTTTATCACAATGTGGCACAATCCGGACACTGTTGGGGTAAGAGTGTCAATAAGACTGATAAACACAGCAGTTAGCTGGACACGTCCTGTGCCCCAGACAGTCCGTGCACGAGTCTCACTCCTTCCTTTCCACGATCCCAGAATCCCATTCCAACCACTACCACCGCACCAGCGAGGACATGGAGACGGAGAGCCCAGATCTGCCCTAGGACAGCCCCGAGGACTGAGGACAACTTATGTAAACACACACACACACACACACACACACACTGAAACATGAACTAGAGTCGAAGAGAAGATTTCTGTCTGTTTATAAAGTCCATTAAATTAAAACACACCCACCTATTAACTCCTCGCTAATGCGCTTAATGAGCTTTAGGTAAAAAATAAAATAATTTACAAAAGAAACAGGCGGGAGAGAGGCCACAGTGCAGGGAAGGGCCAGGAGGGAGCAAACAGGCCTTTGGACTCAGTGGACATTTGCCCTGAGAAGCGGACTTGTCAATGGGACCAGGAAGTGGTGAGTCTTGATCCCTTCGCCTGCTGCTCCTGTTGTTACGGCCACAATAGGACGTCTCTACTGTTCACAGTCCCAGGGGCTCCAGCAACACGGGGGCCAGAGGGCCTCAAGGGGGTGGGGGTTACAGTTGGCTTCACAGTCTAATCTCTTTTTTTTCTTCAAAAAAATACTTTTTTATTTCAAAGAGCAAGGGAGAGGGAGAGAGAAACGTCAATGATGAGAGAGAATCATGGGCCGGCTGCCTCCTGCACGCCCCCTACTGGGGATCAAGCCCGCAATCAGGGCCTGTGCCCTGATGGGGGATCGAACCTGGTTCCTAGGTCGACACTCAACCACTGAGCCACCCCGGCCCGGCTTCACAGGCTAATCTTGACCACTCATCCCCTCGCTCACTCACTGCTGTGCTCACTCCACACCTAAATAGTGGGAAGTGCGGGTAGCAGGCGGCCATCAGGCACATCCGGGCTGGAGCTCTGTCCGTGAAGAACACCCAGCAGGAGCCGCACTGACACGTCCTGAGCGTTTCATCTCCGATAAGATTGTAGTGGTTTTTGTTTTCCTCATTTTGCTTATCTGCTTTCAACTTTTCTCCCATAAACAGTAAGTCAAGTGAGTCTGTATGTCAATTGCTACGATGAGCTACACGCACGCGCGGGCCGTGGGCAAAGGGAGAGTGACGGACTCTGTAAGGCGCTGGAGCTGCGCTGAGATGGGGCTGAGCTGCAGCTGCAAAGCTAAGACCCCCTGGCGGCCGTGGACACGACACCCGGATGGACAGTGGCGGGCGGGGGCGGGAGCTGTGTGATCGCTCAGCCCAGCCCCGCCCCAGAGCAGGTAAGAGCCCTTCGCCCGTTAACTGCGCATCAGAGC
>NW_005356331.1:74385-75375 GCF_000412655.1 Myotis brandtii
GACGAGCAGGCCCCTCTGCTGCCTTTGCGCTTCAGTAGTTTGGGATCCGCCGGGGAATTGGCCATTGATTGACAGGTTCCCAGTGAGGATGACGCTCCCGGTCCAGGAACCACAGTAGAGAATCCGGGCTTTAAAAGGTCCAACTCCCTCCCGGCCTGCGTGGCTCAGTGGGTAGGGCGTCGGCCTGCGGACTGAAGGGTCCAGGTCGAGTCCGTCAAGAGCACGTGCCTCGGTTGCAGGCTCCTCGGGTGAAGATTATTTAAAAGGAAAAAAGTTTCAGCCCCAGCATCCCTCTTGCTTTCCGGTCTCCCCAGGTAGGTGAGCAGGTGAGCCCGGGTTGCTAGGCGCCGGCACACGCACCTGCCTGAGAGGAGCGCATCTTGGGGAAGCCCGCCCACACCCGCAGCTGCGCCGCGCTCCCTCCGCGCTTCCTTGGAAAATGTTCCTCTGCATCGAGATGACCGGCTCCTGACCCGCGCCTTGTGGTGACCCCCCTGGAACCAGGCCCTTCCGGGGGCCCTGCCTGGACCCCTGCCCGCTGCGGGGACCCTTCTGGCCGCTTCTCCAGGTCGCTGTTCTTTGTCCCCCTGCAAGGTGTCCCCGCTCCCTCTTAAAACACATAATAAGTAAAATAATAAGAATTCCGCCCGGCAGGCGGGGCTCAGTGGTTGAGAGTCGACCTAGGAACCAGGAGGTCAGGGTTCGATTCCTGGTCAGGGCACAGGCCCGGGTTGCGGGCTCCTTCCCCGGTGGGGGGCGTGCAGGAGGCAGCCGATCCATGAATCTCTCTCACCATTGATGCTCCCATCTCTCCCTCCCTTCCTCTCTGAAGCCAATTTTTAAAAAATAAAAAAGGAAAGTGATTACACGTCCTTCCCGGGTCAGCAACATGCCCTGGCCTTGGAGTCTGGGACGCAGCGGAACCGTCCCAGGGCGTTCCCCACGCGGGCTCGGGGGCAGGAAGACCCGGCCGAGGGCGGCACACGCTCC
>NW_005356331.1:76096-76360 GCF_000412655.1 Myotis brandtii
ATCGGGTTTCCTGGCGCCGAGGAAGGACTAGGCTAGTTTCCCAGGGGCCGAGGGCGAGCCTGCGGGGCACAGGCAGAGGTGCGGCCATGCGCCCCTGTGCCAGGCCCCTGGGTCCACCCTGACCTTCCTGCAATTTGGGCACCCCCCCCGAGAGGTCAGAGGTCAGCTTGGCCCGTGGTCGCTGGGGCTCCTGACCTTCGCCATGGACGTGGCTGGAGGCTGTTGCTCAGCGCGTCTCGGGCTCTGGCGGCGCCAAGTGCTCCG
>NW_005356331.1:77330-79692 GCF_000412655.1 Myotis brandtii
TGGGGTGCTGGGGGGCAGGAAGGAGATTTGGGGTGCTGGGAGGCAGGAAGGAGATTTGGGATGCTGGGAGGCAGGAAGGAGATTTGGGATGCTGGGGAAGGAAGGGGATTTGGGGTCCCGGGAGGCATGAGGAAGGAAGGAGTTTGCTTCCTGAGGTCCCTGGGTCCTGGGGTGGAGGCGAGAACCGCCTGCTCCTTTGGTTCAGTAACGAATCGGGGGTGTTGCCAGGGCCCCACACGCTGCAGGTGGCCCTGGGCTGCGCGGTGGGGGCGGACAACAGCACCAGTGGCTTCTGGAAATACGGCTACGACGGCGAGGACCACCTCGAGTTCCGCCCCGAGACGCTGAGCTGGAGAGCCGCGGAGCCCGGGGCCTGGGCCACCAAGATGGAGTGGGAAGAGAACGCGATCCGGGCCCGGCAGAACCGGGCCTACCTGGAGAGTGATTTATTTAATATTTTTATTGATTTCAGAGAGGAAGGGAGAGGGAGAGAGAGAAACATCAATGATGAGAATCATTGATCATCTGCCTCCTGCGCGCCTCCTACTGGGGATCCAGCCTGCAACTTGAGCATGTGCCCTGATGGGGAATTGAACCATGACCTCCTGGTTCATAGGTCGATGCTCAACCACTGAGCCACCCGGGGATATTTCCCTCGCTTTTTTAGAGAGAGGAAGGGAGGGAGGAGAGGAGAGAGAGAGAAGAGAGGGATGGATTGGTTGTCTTCTCCTACTGGGGCTGGGATCAAACCTGTAGCCCAGGTCCGTGCCCTGGACTGGAAATCAACCCGCAGCCTTTGGCTCCTGAGCCGCCGCTCTGACCACAGACCCACCCCAGCCGGGCAGGCTCCGCCGACTCCGTGGGACCGTCACTCGGCCATGAGTCCTGGCTGTCATTCCGGGTTCACCTTGCATGTAGCCAGCGATGTGTCTGCTCTCGATTTAACCAAGAACCCTGGGCCTGCGAGCATGTGTGCCCTTTAGGATCAGAAACGTCAAATATCACAGGAAAACCAAAGAAACAAGAAATTACCCGGGGGAGGGGGGGGGGCGAGGAAGCAGCCAGTCAGAGTGGCCGCAGCCTTGAGGCCACATGAAGGTTCTCCAGAGCGTGGCCATGGGCCCTGCCGGCCATTGTCTAATAATTACACATATTGAAAGGAAAGAATACTCGCTGGGTTGAGCCCGGTGAGATTGCCGACAGGCGCATTCAATCATTTTCATGCACGTGAAGGTGGCTTTACCGGATTCAACCTAATAGGCTAACAAGCGGAAGACGGGCCCACGGGTGCGCATCTGACAGGAGGGACAGGACCCCAGGCTGAGGGGCATGACTCCTCCCGGGACACGCCTCGGAGAGCATCTTGGAACATTTTTTTTTTTTTAAATCCTCACCCGAGCCCTAACCAGTTTGGCTCAGTGGATAGAGCCTCGGCCTGCGGACTGAAGGGTCCCAGGTTCGATTCCGGTCAAGGGCACGTACCTTGGTTGCGGGCACATCCCCAGTAGGGGGTGTGTAAGAGGCAGCTGATCGATGTTTCTAACTCTCTATCCCTCTCCCTTCCTCTCTGTAAAAAAATCAATAAAAAATTTAAAAAAAATCCTTACCTGAGGATATTTTTCCATTGATTTTTAGGGAGAGTGGAAGAGAGAGGGAGAGACAGAGAGAAACATTGATGTGAGAGAGACACATTGATGGGTTGCCTCGTACACCCGCCCCAACCAGGGCCGGGGCCTGGGCAACCACAGTATGTGCCCTTGACCAGAATCGAACCCGGGACCCTTTGGTCCGCAGGGCGATGCTCTACCCACTGAGCACACCGGCCAGGGCTTGGCACGTTGGTGGGACACACGTGGGTGTCTGCAGCGGGGCCTGTGCAGGGTGTCCTTCCTCCCACACGGAGCAGAAGGGAAGTGAAAGTCGGGGTGCTCCTGGGGAGGGTGGCGGGATCCCCTCCCCACACGCTCCTTCTTCCCCCCAGTGCCCCCCTCGGTGCGGGTGACGCGCCGTGTGGCCTCGGCAGCGACCACTCTGCGGTGTCAGGCTCTGAGCTTCTACCCCCCCGACGTCACCATGACGTGGCTGAAGGACCGGCAGCCCCTGGACGCCAAGGATGCGGAGCCCAGGGACCTGCTGCCCAACGGGGACGGGACCTACCAGGCCCGGGTGGCCCTGGCCGTGCCCTCCGGGGAGGAGCGGAGATATGCCTGCCAGGTGCAGCACCCCGGCCTGGAGCAACCCCTCGCTGCCGCCTGGGGTACGGACCAGCCCGGGCGAGGACACCCATCGAGAATGGGACAGAGGGTCCACATGGCAGGAGGGGGTGCCCTGGGAGGGGCGGGGTGCCCTGGGCGGGAGGGGG
>NW_005356331.1:79889-83943 GCF_000412655.1 Myotis brandtii
TAGCAGGTGCCCTGGGTGGGAGGGGGTGCCCTGGCTGGGAGGGGTTCCCTGGGAGGGGCGGGGTGCCCGGGATGGGAAGGGTGCCCTGGATGGGAAGGGTGCCCTGGGCGGGAGGGGGTGCACGGGATGGGAGGGGTGCCCTCGGCCTGGCTTCCCCGGCGCCCACTGGCTGCTGTGTTTCAGAGTCCTCGATGTCGGGCGCCCTGGTGTTTGGCGTCATCTGCGGGACCCTCATGGGTGTCGTCATTGTCATCTTCTTCACTGGGGTTTTGTTCAGATTCCTGCGGAGGAGGCGGGCTTCCCGTGAGTAGGAAGAGGGAGGAAGTCTGCCCAGGGTGTGGGGCTTCTGCAGGACATGGGCAGGGCCAGGGGTGGGGAGGGCCCAGGGCACCCGAGAAGGGCCTCTGCTCGCTCTCTCTGGAGGCACTGGCTCTCCCAGGGGAACAGGAATGACAGGGTTTCCGCAGAACGAAAGCTTGATCCCCAGTAGGGGGCGTGCAGGAGGCAGCTGATCCATGATTCTCTCTCATCATTGATGTTTCTCTCACTCTCCCTTCCTCTCTGAAATCAATAAAAACATATACAGACTAGAGGCCCAGGCCACAAAATTCGTGCACTCGGGGTTGGGGTGTGAGGGTCCCTTGGAGGTGGTCATCCCTCAGCCAGGCCTGTGCCCTCTCACAGTCCGGGAGCCTCAGGGGATGTCTGACTGACAGCTTAGGCCCATGGGGAGCGGGCCTAAGCCATCAGTCAGACATCCTTGGTGCTGCCGTGGAGGCAGGAGAGGCTCCCACCACCGCCACTGCGCTCGCCAGCGGTGGGCCCGGCTTCTGGCTGAGCGGGTCTCCCTCTGTGGGAGCGCACTGACCACCAGGGGCAGCTCCTGCAATGAGTGTCTGCCCCCTGGTGCTCAGTGGGCATCATAGTGACTGGTGGTTCTGCCTTCGGTGGATTTGCATATTAGCCTTTTATTATATAGAATAGGATATTTTAAAAATTTATTCCTTGGGGAGGGAGAGGTCAGAGTTGAGGTGAGCAGGTGAGGGAGGTGAGGGAGGGGGAAGGTGATGCCCAGATTCTTGTCTCTGCAGGAGGCACCCTGGGGAGCTATGTCCTCGCCGACCGTGAATGAGGTGCAGCCTGCAGACTCCGCGGGAAGGAGCCGGTCGGAGACTCAGAGCGGGCGCCCGGGTGACCTTGGTGCTGGAGGACAGAGCTGCACCCGCAGATGGGAGCCGGCCCAGGAACCCCTGCTCTCTGCCGTCCCCCATTTAGGTTTTGGGTTCCTACCTGCCGACACCCCGCGGCGACTGCTCTGAGAGCTGGCTCTGGATCCCAGGCTGCAGGGAGAGCCTGCCTCGGTTCCCGCCCCCTGCGACTCCACGCGCCGGCTCATCTCAGCTCCTCCCTCCGCAGCGAGGCTGCTGAAGTTTGCTGGACTCGGGATTCTCTGGAAGCTGCGAGACAAGCCTGCAGCTTCTCTCAGGGCATCCGTCCTCCTACCGCGAATGTGCGCAGGTGCACGCACTTCCCGGATCCGTTTCCTTTTGATCCTCCCCGTCTCTGTCCTCCAGTGGCCCTTCTGTCCCTGCCCTGTGGTCTCCTCTATGGAGAGGACCTGGGTCCTTACACTGGCCCTTGACCCCGAATCAAACACGCGACACTTTGGTGCAAGGGCTGACTAACCACTCAACCACACTGGCCAGGGCCGGCCTGTGCTTTCTTGCTGCTGCTGCATATATTTGGTTGCAAAGCTGTGGCATGAGGCCTTCTGTCTCAGGGGGCAGGTGCCTCACGAGACCAAATATAGCTCAAAAGTGTGCTGGTAGGTACTGAAATTGGGCAAAGAGATCTCAACTACTTTTTCAATTGGATAAAGATACATGTAACATGTGCTTGCTATAGAAACGTTGAAAAGGAATTAACTTGGAACTATCATTCCACTAGCCAATGATAAACTCTATGAATAATGTGTGCTCCTCAGTCTTATTGCTGTATGAAAATATAAAAGGCATCCAATGCACATATTTTAATAAATGCATGATGAATTGTGTTGAGTACTGCATGATTTTTTCTGCTGTATTTTCCCGCCTTACATATAAACTATATACTTACTAGAGGCCCGGTGCATGAAAATTTGTGCACTCGGTGGGGGGAGTCCCTCTGCCCGGCCTGAGCCCTCTCGCAGTCTGGGAGCCCTCGCTCCTTACCACCCGCCTGCTCACTGCCCCTTAGCGCTGCCTTGGAGGTGGGAGAAACTCCCGCCACCACAGCTGCCCGGCTTCTGGCTGAGCTGAGCTCCCCCTGTGGGAGCGCACTGACCACCAGGGGGGCAGCTCCTGCGCTGAGTGTCTGCCCCCTGGTGGTCAGTGCACATCATAGCGACCGGTCATTCTGCTGTTCAGTCGATTTGCATGTTACCCTTCTACTATACAGGATTATGTTATTTGGGGGAACTTTTACTGCTTCTAAATTTCTTACAATTTGTTTCATGGACTATTTTCATTAAACCCTGATAGATGACTTCACTGTTTTTCTTTGCTCCAGAAATATTACCATCTAAATTGCAGCACCTTGGTTATTTTGTTAACTCCCACAAGGGTCTCAGGTCTGGGCAGCTCTTGCTAAGTGTTCACATGCGCAACAGTGTTTTGCAGACGCAGCTCTAACCAGATGGGCGTGACCTGACCCCAACCGGGTAGGTTCCGCCGACTGTGGAACGAGGAATCAGCACGGAGCGGAACAGACCATGTGGCTAAGCCTCGGCTCGGCCTCCCTTCTGTGAGGCTCACTTGGGTGCGAGTCCCTGTCTCCTTTACTTGCTGGAAGGAACGGAAGGAAACTGCCGGAGGACAGCGTCTCCCTCCGGAGCAGAGCACCCCAAGCGGGAACGCCTGGCGTCCAGTAACGATTTTCCCTCCAACCCACGCTGGAAGCACAGGGACACATGCTTTCGCTGTACATGTATGTACATGTATGTATTTCCTCCTGTCCCCAAAGCTTCGGCCAAGAAGCATCCTTCTACCCCCTTCAGGATGTGTTACAATTAACTAGGCAACCGTTTGTTTCCTATTGGCTTTATTTCACAGGCTGAGATTTCTAGAAACACCCTCCCTAGTCTTTACAGGAACACAGTTATGAACCATCTGCCACTGGGACCTGTTCATTGTCCTTTTTTTTTTTTTATAGCTGACGTTAAAAATCTTTATTGTCTTTCAGTCTTTCTTAGCTTAATTTTTCTTGCCTTGTTCATCAGTTCTTCAGGTCAACTGCATTTGAAAAACCAAAACTTTACATTTTAAAATCTTTTAAATTTTTTTTCCAGAGAGGAAGGGAGAGGGAGATAGAAACATCCATGATGAGAGTCATTGACCAGCTGCCTCCTGCACGCCTCCCAGTAGGGACTGAGCCCGCAACCCAGGCCTGTGTGGTGACCATGACCTCTGGTTCATAGGTCAAAGCTCACCCCCTGGGCCAGGGCAGCCAGGCTGAATACTGTTAACTTATTTGGCTTCTGGCAAAACCGCCTACTAAGCCTGGTATTGCGGAGACGGGCGCCCTCTGGTGGCCACAGTCAAACAGCACAATGGCCCTGAGACTCCCGGAGCTGGGGCTGGGGCCCTGGAGGTCATCCCTGGTGAAGAAAAGCACCTGGAAATTGGAGGAAATAAGAAATGTCACCAGTTCTGCGAATCGCTGGACTCAGACAGAAGGCAAACAAGACTGGCCATCTGTGCACAGTTGGGGAAGGGCTGCTGGGAGGTATAAGCAAAAATGTGTTATATAATAACAGCACGTACTGGAGGCATTCTTTACACACACACACACTTAAAAAACGAGACACCTGCCGGACAGTGTGGCTCAGCGCTGACCTATAAGCCAGGAGGTCGAGGATCGATTTCCCATCGCAGCACAGGCCCCGGATGCAGGTCCCAATCAACGATTCTCATCACTGATGTTTCTATCTTTCTCTCCTCCCTTTCTCTCTGAAATCAATACACACACACACACACACACACACACACACACACAAAGATAAAAATGGTAATGTCTT
>NW_005356331.1:84266-88162 GCF_000412655.1 Myotis brandtii
GGGGGGAGAAAGAGCCAAAATTTCAAAAGGCCAGGGTGTGGAGTAGGAAAGGTTTATTGATCTGCAAGTCTCCAGCCTCGGAGGCCCGAGACCTTATGGGCCTCACCTCCGGCCTCTGTATTAGGGTTTTTAAGGTTCAGGGGGAACAGGATGCGGAAGCCTGGCGGGCACGTTTCAATGGGAGGACCTTGGAACTTGGCTCTTTATGGTCAGAGGCCTGGACGGTGGCCCTCGGCTTCAGAAAGGGCTCCTGGTTTAGGTTCCCGGCCCGTCTGGAGTCCGGGGTTTCCGGTGCGGCGGGTGGTCAAAGTTCTCTCCTCTGCGCATGCGCGGCGGCAGGCCTTGCGGTTGGGTCTGTTGTGTCTGAAACCCCAGCGCAGGGCAGACCCTCTGAGCTGCTCCTGCGGTTACACCGTGTGTGTAGGCGGGGGCGGGGGGGGGGGCAGTGAAAGTCGGGGCCCTAACAACTCTCAGTTGGGGGAGGAAGAATGTAACCATTGGGGCAGCTCTAAAGCGATACAGAAAGCATGTGTCACGCAGAGCTTCCTCCCTGTCCCCGGGTCATTTTGTCCCTCCCCCACCTCCCCTCTCCCCTGACGGGAGTCTGATGATTGTGGTCCTTCTCAGGCCAGTCTTGGGGACGAGGGGCCACATGCTAACCTGAATCAGGGGAGGCCTGCGTGACAGCCTTGCAAACTCAAGACCTAAAGTCACCACAAAGGATGGTCTGAAATTAAAATCTTTTGGTTAAAGAGAAGTTTATGGTGGGTAGTCAAGCCCCAGGCCAGTAACTTCCCCGACAAAGATCATCTTCGATGTTTACTGAGCCTGTTGTCTTTTTGCATCTAAGATAACACCTGTGAAAAGTCAGAGTAACTTGTAACTTCCCTTTTCTGGACCCCTGGGGGCATAACGAATAGCGCTAGGACTGGAACCACAAATCCCTCATTGTTATTGTTATCATGTTAATTGTTGACCCTTAACTACCCTGTACCCACCCACCTGTGCAGAGGAAGCATGAGTCCATCATTTCATTTTTATCCAATCCCTCCCTAATCCATCTCCAGTGGATTTCTGTCACCCACTTACCTCTGCTCCTTGGGTTGTAATGTATAAAACAAGGTGCAAAACCGCCATTCTCCTGAGCACTGTCCCAATACACTGAGGTCCTGCTTCCCGGCCATTGTCAACAGTTTGGCTCAAATAAACTCACAAAAATTCTTTACAGGTTTGCATGTTTGTTTGTTTTTTACATTAACAGTCTCATTCTAAGTTTCCAAAATAGGCATTTATTTATTAACCAGAATGTGGAGAGGTGTCTCTTTTTTCCCTTTCAACTGGAGTGACTCTTCCAGTGGAAAATTTCAAAAATTGCTTAGCCTTGTTTACAATACCAATAACCTCATCAAAGGTGTCTCAGGGGAAGGCCCTGAGGGCTTTGTGATGACCTTAATCACGTATTAGCCCTCCCCAACACTTAATCCCCAACTCTACAAAACATTTATTCTTGTCTCTAAAAAGGTTGAAAGGGATTAATAAAGGAGGAAAGGGAGCTGGTTAGGAATTGCAGGCAAAACTGTGCGGGCCAGAAACAGGGTCCAGACAACTGCTTGTTGGAGTTTAGCGCTATGCTCCCCGACTCAGGCTTTACATACAAAGGAGTCAACTAGTAAATGTTCAAATGTTGAAGAAAAGGAAGAGGTTTTAATTTTCAATTCTTTGTCAGCCTTTCCATCTTTCCAAACACTGGACCCTTGGGCCCAGAGCTTCTTGATGGCCAGGCTTACACTTTCTCCAAAACAGAAAAAGCCGTCAAAATACGTCTTTTAGAACAGGAATATTAGAAGGACTGAAAGGAAAAGTCCCTTCACCGACAAATCCACCATCCTTACCATGTCTACATTCCCCAGGGAACCATTACATAGTGTACGCGTTTCTCGTGGAAATAAAAAGATTGAGCGAACCTTTTCCCGCGTCATACAACAGGAAAATGGACCCAATTTATCGACTAGCACGAAAAAAAACATTCAGACAGAAAATAAACGAAAGCTTTTCAAGGAAATCTGCTCCTCCCCTTCCAGCCCGAATAAGCCCAGGTTCACTGGCCAATCACAACGTTGAAATGTTCCTCTCTTCCCCTCGCTCCGCCCCCGCGATGACCTAATTTAGAAAAAAACAACGCGGCGCCTGTGGTTCTCAATCAGGTCCGCACACATTCTATTTAAAGGGCTGCGTGGAGCGCGAACCTTCACTGCAGCTGCAGCCATGTCTGGTCGCGGCAAAGGCGGGAAGGGCCTGGGCAAGGGCGGCGCCAAGCGCCACCGCAAGGTGCTGCGCGACAACATCCAGGGCATCACCAAGCCCGCCATCCGGCGCCTGGCGCGGCGCGGCGGCGTCAAGCGCATCTCCGGGCTCATCTACGAGGAGACGCGCGGGGTGCTCAAGGTCTTCCTGGAGAACGTGATCCGCGACGCCGTCACCTACACGGAGCACGCCAAGCGCAAGACGGTCACGGCCATGGACGTGGTCTACGCGCTCAAGCGCCAGGGCCGCACCCTCTACGGCTTCGGCGGCTGAGCCACCCACCTACTGGCTTCTTCAGCAAAACCAACGGCCCTTTTTAGGGCCACCCATCCGTTCCTTTGAAAGAGCTGTGGCTTTACTTTTCATTGCAGTGCCTTGTCTTTGCGGCGGTTCAGGTAGTCACAGGCTTGTAACTTGTTTCACCTGCGAATGTTTCCCTCTGAGTTTCTTGGGGGGAGTTAGGAGCAGTGATGTGGGGATCCCTGCACCCCGGGCGTCGAACCCATTCCCTTCAGTCAGATGGCTGAAGCCCTACCCACTGAGCCAATGGCAATGCTAGTTCGCCATTTTGATATTAAGTGGTGGCGGGAAGCGTGTATAGAACGGAGTGTTTCTCAAATGACAGCGATGCCACTTCTTACTGCATTAACCTGGGCTGTCGTGCCCCTTGTCACTCCCAGAAGTAACCCCCTGCCGGATTCCAGCTAAATGAGTGAAGGGAAGTCGCGGTGTTTTCTGGGGTGCAGTCTGCTCAGCATCACTAGTTCACAGACCATAGGCTTCCAGACCCGAGTGCCCAGCGCATGGACGTTTAACCCGGCATATCTGCTCGGCTTGGCTCAAGTAATGTGTATGTATATGTATTTTAAAGAAAAGCATAGACAAGCATTTTCTATTCCCACATTACTACTTCCCCTCCACGTCCAGACTGGCCCGGGCCCCTCTCCTCCTGACCAGGCGGGCGCGCTGGAGGCTGCAGACAGGAAACCTGGTGAGGAGACCGCGTCCTGGGGACTGTGGTGCAAGTCTGGTTCGTGGGACGAGTCGGAAGTGCGGAAGGGATTGTGTGCTTTGCCATTAAATAAAGACAAACCTAACTCTGAGCGCCTTCCCCTTTTTATTTTTACTTTTATTTTTTCGTTTTCCATTTTATATGTGCCAGCTATAAACGGTGGAAAATTTTTTGTTGTTATGGACCAAACATTATGGTTATAAAAAGTGTTATGTCCTCATGTTGAATCCACAGACTTGCTTTCTGTAACAAAACCAAAGGCCGTTTGAAGATTTCCAGAACCATCTCATGATGGGCTGCTGGGCGTGGCCTGACACGCGGTTATGTCAATGAAGCCTCTTGGGGACAAGCTCCCAGGGACAATACCCGGTGCGGGCGGAAACCCAGGTTAAATGTCGGGGCTGGGATTACTGGGCCATTTTTCTGTGGCTAAGGAAGGGGTTAATTGCTGTTCTCAGACGGTAGGGAAAACCTTGGTGGGTTCACTTTTTTGTTGTTTTATTGATTTCAGAGGGGTGGGGGGAGAGAGAAACATCAATGATGAGAGAGAATCATGGATCAGCTGCCTCCTGCACGTCCC
>NW_005356331.1:88726-97882 GCF_000412655.1 Myotis brandtii
CTGAAGCCATGATGTCAGTCGTTTTCCATGAGATGCAATTTAAATCCTTTCCTTAGAGGCCCAGTTGTACAAATGAGTTCTGAAAGGGTCGGAGCTAGTGAGCCACCTGGAGAAGATGCTCGAATTGAAAGGATGTGGCACATCCTTTTGTACTCAAACACCAAGGCCCAGAATAGGATTAACAGTATGAATTTCATATTTACGATGATTTTAAATAAGAATGCCAAATCACAAAGTGAAAACAAGCTAATTTTAAAATGAGAAACATTCATTAACTTGGAGCGTTTTACAATACAAGCAGTTTTTGTTTACAAATGTTTGATTCAGACCCTAACAACTGTGCAGCCTCCACCATTTCCCTAAAGACCAGGATTAGCATTTTTCTGCCTGTGGGGCACCATCTATACATGCTTCCTAAATAAAATACATGGAATCACAATCGTATTAAACAGAGCAATCATATTATCAAACCAACTTTTAAAAAACCTGACAATAGCATAGTAACTATATACTATGGAAATAAGGATAAATAGCATTTCAATACTCTTGTGACAACTGTAAATACTTGTGACTTTTACTGGCTAATCACACTCATAATGTAAACAAAACCAGTTTAATATTAAAGATGTAGAAAATATTCTTTATAATCCAAATTCTGACAGTTTGATGTCTGTGTATGACCCCTACAATGCCCGTGGACACCAGACTTAAGAAACCTTTTGCCCGGCTGGCATGGCTCAGAGGTTGAGCATCAACCTATGAACCAGGAGGCCAGGGTTCGATTCCCGGTCAGGGCACATGCCTGGGTTGTGGGCTCGATTCCGAGTGGGGCCCAGTGCAGGAGCAGCCGATTCTCCTCATTGATGCTCCTCTCTCCCTCTCTGCAATCAACAAAAAAACCTCATTAGGATGACACCACATAAGTGTGGCACTTGTTAAAAAAGAAATTAAGGTATGTTGGGGCTGGGAGCAGCTCTCCACCCCTTTCTCTCTACGTAACACTGGCACTTCCAGTAAAGCCTAAGTTGACACAAGGCATGAGGTAGTCTCGCAGAGTGTACAACCGGCGTCGTGGAGCCGGGCAAGGCTGGAGTACTTTCAGGTAGATCTGCACACAGGTCAGTCCTAATAGACCTGTCGGCGTCTAACCAAACAGTTCATCTCATCGCACGCTTGCAAGGAGGTTGACCTGGCGGTCGTGAACTTGCAGCAGCCCCAGTGCTATGCCATTTTACTGTGACTTGGGTGGCTCTTAAAAGAGCCTTTGGGTTTATTTTGTGTCGTTTTTCTTTTTTGAAGATTGGCCTTTTACTTCTTAGAGGCTCCCTTCCTGGGCTTGGTCTTCTGCTGGGTCGCCTTGGGCCTCCCGGCCGTGGGCTTGTCGGCCTTGGCCTTGGCCTTGGCCGGGCTCTTCCGCGGGGGCCTGCCCTTGGGCCCTGCCGCCTTCCTGACGCCTCGGGCGGCCTTCGGGGATGCCGATGCCCGCGGCTTCTGAGCTCTCTTGCTGGCGCTGGAGCTCTTGGGGGACTTGGACTCCCGGGACAAGACCAGCTTCTTGCCCTTGGCGGACGCGGCCTTCTTGACCTTGACCAGCTCGGGAGCCGCCTTCTTGCTGAGCCGGAAGGAGCCCGAGGCGCCGGTGCCCTTGGTCTGCACCAGGGTGCCCTTGCTCACCAGGCTCTTGAGCACCAGCTTGATGCGGCTGTTGTTCTTGTCCACGTCGTAGCCCGCGGCCGCCAGCGCCTTCTTGAGCGCGGCCAGCGACATGCCCGCCCGCTCCTGGGACAGCGACAAGGCCTCCGTGATCACCTTGGACACCGACGGGCTTGGCGTCTTGCGATTCACACCCGCCAGGCCCACCTGCTTCTTCCCTCGCTTCTTGATGTTCGGCTTCGCCATGAAAGCCGGGCCAGGCTCAGCCGGGTCCACAGGAGCCGTCTCGGACATCACAGGCGGAGGGTCCACGGACAAGAGCCAGGGAGGAGGGTTAAGCGCCGGCCGGGGGGCCCTCACGCCTTATATAGGGCAGGGCGTGCTCTGATTGGTGCGTCGCCTAGGCCTCGCCCCGCCCCTCGCGGGGAAGAGCGTTTGTGTTTGTTTTCCCCCCAAAACTTGAAGCCCACAAAAATCGTCTGCACAGAAGGGCCCGGTCCCCCTGCCGGAGGGTGCTTGGCGAGCTGGACTTCACACGCCTTCTCACCTTTTCCTGAAAAATGGCCCAAGATGCCCAAACGACTCCACAAAACCCTCGATTGTCAGCAAATTCAAGGAGAAGCACCAGCTTTCCTCTTTCCCTTGTAAATGTAACATTGCTTTTTGGCAGGAGACTTATCCCACCTTTTCTCAGTGACCTTCCAAATGGTGGAGCGGAGAGAAGACATGAGTCCTGCCCCAAATTTCATCGACAATTGTGCATGAATGTGAAGGAACTAACACAGATCTCTTAGAGGCCTCCTGCAGAATTGGATGCTTCTAGAATCGTCTAAAAGCTGCAGGGTTAGCCCTTATTTGGACAAACACAATCTGATCAGCCATAATCTGCAAGGTGTGTGGGTTGCTTCTGACAAAAACCAGCCCTGGGTCCCTGCAGCCTGATCAGAGAGCCTCGAGGATGGAGCCAGTAGCACTGAGCTCACACATGGTGTCTGCCGGGCCCAAACCAGGTCACCCAGCCCGGCCAGCGTGGCTCAGGGGTTGAGTGTCGACCTGTGAACTAGGAGAGGCTGTGGTTCGATTCCCCATCAGGGCACATGCCCAGGTGTGGACTTGATCCCGGGTAGGGGGCATGCAGGAGGCAGCCGATCCATGATGCTCTCTCATCATTGATCTCTCTCTCTCTCTCCTCTCTCTCTCTCTCCTCTCTCTCTCTCTCTCCCTCTCTCTCTCTCTCTCTCTCCCTTCCTCTCTGACATCAATAAAAACATATTAAAAATAAATAAATCAGGTCACCTTCATGGGAACCACAGACCAGACCACAGGCCCAGGCGTGGCTGGCAGGTGTGTCTGCAGAGCTGTGGGGCGCGAGGTATGGGGACAATTGTCCAGGGTGTTTCTCCGCGTGTCCTGGAACTCACCGTAGGGAGAGGTCAGGGTCTGAGTTTGCTCGCTAAGCTGGGGCCTCCCAGAAGGCCGCCGAGGGAGCAGTGCAGGGGGGTCAGAGGCCAGGGTCGGCAGAGGAAACCGCGGGAAGATGCTCCCCTGCTTGCCTGAGGAACTGGCAGTTCTGCAGACGGCAGAGACGCGGGAGGTTTATAAAGAGAAGGTTTGTGCATTGTTGCAGTTGTCTTGATACAGTCAAGAGAACCTTTCTCATAGGGAAGTTAGGAGGCGTATGAGATCAGGTGGTCCTAGCCGGTTTGGTTCAGTGGATAGAGCCTCCGCCTGTGGACTGAAGGGTCCCCAGTTGGATTCCCGGTCAGGGCACATGCCTGGATTACAGGCTGCAGGAGGCAGCCGATCAATGAGTCTCTCTCATCATTGATGTCTCTCTCTCTCTCTCTCTCTCTCTCTCTCTCTCTCCTTCTCTTTTCCTCTCTGAAATCAGTAAGAATATATTTTAAAATGTGTATAAAAGTAAGAGACACGGTAGGTAAGAGTAGTTTCAGCTGAATGCAGCCAAACAGTTTTTTAATCCAGCAGAGTCCTGGGCAGAGGGAGGCACCTGATAAATATTAGGTGTTTATTTTGTTGTTGTTTTTTTAACCTAAGATCCTACTTATTTTTACATAGTGCCTCCCCATGGAATAATTACAATTATGTCCATCGTTTTTCAGCAGTTTATTTCTTATGGGGTCATAGCTAAGAAAAATGTGCGAGGGGGGAAATTACCCTCACTAATGAAATAAGTAAAACTTCCAAAAAAATATTTTTGGCCTCTCAGGTTAACAGTGCTTTAAAAAAAATCTGTGTAAATATGAGTTCTGTAAGAGAAGTTTCCATATTATGTTGGAATTATTAATTGGCATGCCCTTCTGAATGAAAAGTTGGCAATGTGTATTAAGAGCCTTGAAAATGACTTTACCTTGTGACTTAATATTTCTAATTCTAGAATTCTATTCAAAGGAAATAATTGAATATTAAAACATAGATTTATGTACAAAGATGTGTGATTTGTATGATCTATAATGCATAAAGATGGAACTCAATCTAAACAGCCAATAACAAGACTAATTACACAAATAGCAACATCTATAAAAATTGTGTTTCTAAGCATATTCCGTAGAAAATTGTATGTACGTAAAAATATATAGCATGATACCTATATTTGCTTTATATATTTCTCTTTGCACAATTACACATTTAATATTTTTATACTCAGAGGAAAAAAATGATGTTTTAAGCCAGGTTCTTAATTATCCTTCCACAATTGTTAGAAATATGCCTTTATTTTCTAGTATCTCTCATTTTCATTGGCTAGTGAGATGTCACAGTGTCCAGCAGTAACCAGTGATGGGGAAAGACGTGTCTAAAGGCCATTTGCTCCTCCTGTAAAAAGGGAAAGATTGGTTAACTCACTTCTATAATTCATCAGATACCTGATATTGTACTAGACTCTGAGAATAGCAGTCATAACGGTGATGGGCAATTCACTGGGGTTTGTTCTGTGCCAGGCACTGTTCTAGGCACTTTGTAGATCCACCAGTGCATTTAACCTGCAACAACCTCCCATCATTCTCTCTGATTTTGGGGACGAGGAGAGGAGGGCTAGGCGAGGTAGAGTTTCCCAGGGGACACAGCTATTGGATGTTAACCCACAGCCCCTAGCACCTGAGTCTATGTACGCTCTTAAATTAAGGACGAATATGATCTAGTCAGTGTCCTGTACTGACATTTAAGCTGTCTTTTTAAAATCTATTTATTTTTTAAAATATTTTTTTATTGATTTCAGAGAGACAGGGAGAGGGAGATAGAAACATCAATGATGAATCATCGATGGGCTGCCTCCTGCACACCCCCTACTGGGGATCAAGCCCACAACCCGGGCATGTGCCCTTGACTGGAATAGAACCCGGGACCCTTCAGTCCGCGACCTCCTTGTTCATAGGTCAGCGTCCACCCTCTGGGTGAGCTCAGACCCTCTTGGGTGACAGCTGGACAATCAAAGACAATCAAGTGGAAAGTGTGTGGCAGTTACCCAGAACCACAGGAGGGGCTGGTCACGGAACCCTCCCCAGGGAAGGCCAGGGCAGGCAGATGCCTGCAGGGTGAGGAGGAGTTTTCAAGGCAGGAAGGGGGGAGAGGAGAAATCTAACACAGAGGCCCGGCATATGTGGGAGGCAGGAGATGGAAAAACAGGGTGTGGGCAAATCTGGCTGCAGAACAAGAGAGAGAGGAACAAGAAGAAGAGAAAAAAGAAGAGAAAATAACAAACAATCAAAAAGATGGGGGAATATGAGAGGGAGGAAGAGAGGGGAGAGAGGGGAGAGAGAGAGAGAGAGAGAGAGGCATGAGGCCACAGGCAATGCGCTGGGCAAGGCCCCGTCTCACTGTGGGTCAGGTATTTGGAAAATCTTAAAAGCAAGTTCAGGCCCATCCCAGAGCCTACACTTGCTGGCGGTGGAGCAATGCTGCACAGCCACTGCGCCAGCACGATCTGTTTCTGGTCTGTGTTTCACAGCTGCTATCTCATTCCACCCTCACCCCACCTTCCCCAGTCGGTAATTATTACCACCAGCAGGCTCAGAGCTGTGCGGTTGTCATAGTAACTCCGACATTTAGCTAATTGTTAACACATCCTGTGCTGCGAACAAGGTGTGAAAGCAATAGATTGGTTTCACCCAGCAATGTTAACAAGATAATTTACAGCCCCAGCCGGTGTGGCCAAATGGATACTGCATCGGCCTGTGGACCGAAAGGGTCCGGGTTCGATTCCAGTCAAGGGCATGTACGTCGGTTGCAGGCTCCTCCCCAGCCCGGGCCCTGGTCACACATCAATGTCTCTCTCTCTGTCTTTCCCTCTCGCTAAAAAAAAAAATCAATGGGAAAATATCCTCGGGCGAGGATTAAAAATAAAAATAATTTTTAAAAGATAATTTATAAAATAGAAAGAGGGGAGAAAAAAATCTGCAGACTGTCTAGGAACAAGATACGGCCGTGCATTATTTTCTGTAGAAAAGAGCTTCCTATGAGCAACCTGTTCTTGCAGGAACCAAGAAGTGTCACAGAAAACAATTAGTGCTTTTCTGGAAACTCCAGGTTGCTGGGGGAGTCGTGGCAGCTGCCGGCCTCTGGGTGACCAGCGATGGGGCTCAGCCTCAGTTGTACCATTTCCGGCATCAAAATATCTCAGCCCGGCCTCCCCCACTTTGGTTTCATAATGGGAGTGACCATGTGGACTTCAGTCTCTTTCTCACATTTAGTCATCTGTATATTAGAGTAGGAGGGCAATCACACATAAGAAATACTTGAAATCCGTATTGTCTCCAAATATTTAATTGACTTTTCTCAATGAGAGGAATCAGTTTCAAAGATTAGTTCGATTCCATTCAGTGAAATCAGTGTTTCTTAAAAGTGATTTGAAGCTCGACAAGGGCACAACATGTTGAAAGTCACTTGAGTTCTCAAGTTTCCCTCTTCCTGTTAGTGTTTTGTGTTTGCCTTTTATCCAGTTCCAGAATAAAACGTAGAATATAGCAATGAGCTCGCATAATGATAAATTCAGTTCCAAAGTATATTTACCGTATCAGCAAGAATAAGATAATACATATTTTACTGAATTCACTGTATTAACAAATAGTAAGAAATTCCTACTGTGGATGAGAAAAGGGGCCACATGCTAACCTGACTACCTCCGGGGAGGCCTGCGTGGAGGCCTTGCCAACTCCAGAGACCTAAAGTGACCACAGAGGAGGGTCTGAAATTAAAACCTTTAATTAAAAAGCAGCTGATGGTGGGTAGTCATGTCCTAGGCCAGTGCCCTCCCTGACAAAGACCAACTTCCGTCTTTCCTGAGCCTGTTGTCCTTTTGCATCTAAGATAACACACCTGGGAAAGTCAGGGTAACTAGTAACTTCCCTTTTCCCCACCCCTCAGGGCACAGCTAGCCTCCAGGGCGGAGACCACAGATTCCCTCATTGTTACTGTTAACCTGTTAATTGCTGACTGTTAACTACCCTGCACCCACCTGTGTGAAGGCAGCATGCGTCCATCATTTCACTTTTATCCAATCCCAGGGTCCCCCCCCCCACCTCCGCTTTGCTTTCTCCCGCCTCCCTCATCACCAATAGATTTCATGTGACCCGCTTATGTCTCTGCCTTTGACGGTGATTTATTAAACACGGTGAAAACCACCAACTCCAGAGCACTGTCCCAATGCACTGAGTTCCTGCTTCCCTGCAAGTGTCGACAGTTTGGCTCAAATAAACCCAAAAATTCTTTACAGGTTGGGATGATTTTTACGTTAACACAGTCATGTGAACACAGTGTGGCTGCGCCAGAAGGAGGGAGTGGTCACAGGAACGAGGGGGCTACCCACGTGAACGCGGGGGCATGGCCCGTGAACAAGAATTTTACTAATTTTTAGAATGTTACCAATGTTGTGGCCCCACCCCGTAACAAAGAAGCAGGATTTCCGGAGGATGAGGCCCAGAAGTCAGGATTTTAAAAAGATTCCCAGGTGATTCTAATGTGCAGCCAAGGCTGAGAACCGCTGCTCTAGTCCTATTTACAATGACATTTTCCTTCTCTCTCCTAACCTGGGAGGACATGACAGCACAGGAATTTAGAGCGATGGAGGCACGCACTTTGGAGGCGCTAGACACTGGAACTTGAAGCAATCAGTGGGGTTTATGGGGCCTCGGCCAGGCCTTGCACATGCGTTTCCACCCTAACGAGGCCAGGTGACACCATTCCCCAGGCAGCTGTGAGCAGACAGCTGCTTTCAAACGGAGAACCCGCCTAGTGCCAAATCGATCTTGGAAAAAACCACAGGGTGCTTCTAAATTACACAGCATTTCATCCTAGATTGTAAAAGCCTGTTTTTGTAATTGTAAACCTCATTTCCTGTAAACATTTCCATGTTTAAGTACTTGTGATTTAGTTACATTGTGAAAAATATCAGTGAGAAAGACACAGATCGGCTGCCTCCTGCAGATCAAGCCCACAACCGGGGCATGTGCCCCGATCGGGAATCGAACCCGGGACCTCTTGGTCCATAGGAGCTCAATCCACTTGACCACCCCAGCCGGACACCCCCCATGTTCCTAACAGAAAGCACCACTTAAAACCAAGGTGGGGAGACCGCATGCTAGATTTGGAAAAAAAGGGAGTTACTGTGCACTAAAGTCTGGCCGAGAGCAAAGATCACACGTACATAAGGGCGGGTCCCCTCTCCCAGCCCACAGCCCGTTTGTGGTTAGACCTGTATGACCGGTTTTAACCAACTTTCAGGGCTTTGCCCCAACTCGATCACGCAGTTTTTCACAGGCGCACGGCCGTCTGGATCTCGCGGGACGTGATGGTCGAGCGCTTGTTGTAATGCGCCAGGCGCGACGCCTCGCCCGCGATGCGCTCGAAGATGTCGTTGACGAACGAGTTCATGATGCCCATGGCCTTGGACGAGATGCCGGTGTCGGGGTGCACCTGCTTGAGCACCTTGTACACGTACACCGAGTAGCTCTCCTTGCGGCTGCGCTTGCGCTTCTTGCCGTCCTTCTTCTGCGCCTTGGTCACCGCCTTCTTGGAGCCCTTCTTCGGGGCGGGCGCGGACTTCGCTGGTTCCGGCATTTTGAGATCTCAGGAGACTGTGAGGAAAATGCGGCTGGAGCCGAATCTCTGCTACTTATAGAGACTTTATGCTAATGAGGGATGCAGAGAGCCTCTTAGTTCATTGGCATACAAACGCCAAGGCTGTCATCCTTGGGCCGGCCTATGCAAATGAGGTATGGAAATGAGACTCTCCTATTGGTTATGTGCCTGAGTCTGTTCCTAGCTAATCAGACACTCCGATTTGCTCCCAGGACCTGCCTATAAAAACGGCCATGTTCCCCCTATTCCCAGAACTGGTCTGCTCGGGCGAGTGTCCATTTTTCCTTTTTGCAAAGACTTATTTTTAATTTCCTAATGTCCGGACGCGGAAAGCAGGGCGGCAAGGCGCGCGCCAAGGCTAAGTCTCGCTCCTCGCGGGCCGGACTGCAGTTCCCCGTGGGCCGCGTGCAC
>NW_005356331.1:98027-104395 GCF_000412655.1 Myotis brandtii
CGGAGCGGGCGCGCCCGTGTACCTGGCGGCGGTGCTGGAGTACCTGACGGCCGAGATCCTGGAGCTGGCGGGCAACGCGGCCCGCGACAACAAAGAAGACGCGCATCATCCCGCGCCACCTGCAGCTGGCCATCCGCAACGACGAGGAGCTCAACAAGCTGCTGGGCAAGGTGACCATCGCGCAGGGCGGCGTGCTGCCCAACATCCAGGCCGTGCTGCTGCCCAAGAAGACCGAGAGCCACCACAAGGCCAAGGGCAAGTGATTGGACGGGCATCGCAGCTTCCGGAAACGCTTTGAAACCCAAAGGCTCTTTTCAGAGCCCCCATCCACCTCCTAGGAAGAGCTAATGTCACTTTAGGTTAAAGGGGGGAAATGCACAGAAAGGTAAGTTTAGCTTCTCCAGAGTTATGGGGTACAAACATTTCCTTTAAAGAAAAGGCTCGGTGTTGCTAAAAATGGAGCAGCCTGTATAGGAAATGGCAGGCGATATGCTCTCGAAATAAACACGCATTTCAAACAGCCGCAGGACCTGGCTGGGGTCCGGAACCGGTTAACTGCAGCCCTGGGTTGAGGTCTGTAAACTTCAGGTTGCAAATGACTGAGTTTGGGGGAGGCGAACTTTCCCAGCGGGTGTGTGGCCGCCCCGCCCTGTCCCGAGGGCGTTAGTCTCGGCTCCAGTTAAATAACAATAAGCACCATCTTAGAAGCTTCCGAGGGAGGGGAACGGGCCCCTGAGACCGGTTCCCGGGCTGGCGGAGAAGACAGCCTGAATCTAGACCCGAATGGCGTCTTCTCCCCACTGACCATGCTGGGACTGTGGCCAGTTCATAACCCCCGGGACTCGGTTCTCTCACCTGCAAGTCGGGGGGGGGCGGGTAAGTTGATGGCGTCTTTCGCTTCTTGGGTCAGTTAACCATTTAACGCCCCTAACCTGTAGTTTAACAAACTATTTTATACAACTGATACGTGCTGTGCGGGGATTTCAGTTCTAAGGCCCATGTTCCCGGCGCAGCTGGAAAAGGAACACAACGGGGCCTTTTGCTCCCCCCGCAACAGTTCCCAGGGATCCGATCATTTAGCTGCATCAACCCCAAGAAGCGCCGATCTGGACGGAGGGAAAAAACCCTTAGGATTCCCGGGCCGGGGTGGCTCAGTGGTTGAGCGTCGACCTATGAACCAGGGGGTCGTGGTTCAATTCCTGGTCAGGGCACAGGCCCGGCTTGCAAGTTCCATCCCGTGTGGGGCGCGCAGGAGGCAGACGATCAATGATTCTCTCTCATCATTGATGTTTCTATCTCTCCCTCTCCCTTTCTCTCTGGGATCAATAAATATTATTTTTAAAGAGTATTAGGACACTATTTTCCAGGGTTGAAACTCACCAAGGTTTTCTGGTTGGCCCATCCCCCTACACCCCATCCTCCCTCTCTTCCCCCCTCGCCATGCAGCCACCAGCCACAGAAGTGGCAGGAGCTGTGCTAAAGGCAAATTGGCAGGAAAACAAGTGAGCACCTGGATGGCCCCCCGTTGAGCACTTGGAGGGGGGGGGGGAGTGCGGTTCTAAGGGACTGAGCTCATCAAACTGGGCTTTTGCTATAAGGCCCAGGCCCACTGAGACCAGGTTCTGTTCGCCCAGCGCTCCCTGTAGGTTGAACTGGGATCCTTGGTTCGGAATTGCCTCACCTGGGCCTCAGGACCCTTTTCACTCACCGTCCAGGTTGCCTTTGAACCCAGCCCCGACTCTGAACAGGTGTGTGAGCTGGGCCAGGTGCTGGCGCTCTCGCCTCCTCCGCGTCTTGGCTCACCTGTGGCTGGAAGGGTCCGCAGTGTGGGTTCTGAGATCAGGGCAGGGCGCTGGAGAGCCATCGAGGACACTAAGCCCTCCCTGGGTCAGACACATTGGTACCTGCTCCCAGCCTATGAGCTCATTTTCCCAACCCCCTTCGAGGTAAATCCTCTCCTATCCTGATTTCATTTTATTTTAAATATTTTTTTGCATTGATTTCAGAGGGGGGGGGGAACATCGGTGAGAGAGAAATATTGACCGGCTGCCTCTGCATACCCTCTACCAGGGATCAAGCCCACAACCCAGGCCTGTGCCCTGACCGGGAATCAAACGCAGGACCTCTTGGTCCATGGGGCAATGCTCAATTCACTGAGCCACACCAGCTGGGCCCCTGTCCTGATTTTAAAGCTGAGGAAACCAGAAAAGAGCATGAACAACTTCTGTGTCCCACGGTCAGGAAGCCAGTACTTCTAACCCCTGGCTAGTCTATAACTCCTGCCCCTAAGACTTTATTGCCAGAACAAGAAAACTGGTAAAAACTCTACACATAATAATAGGTCAATTTTGCCAACGTACCATAATGTTACAAATGGCATCCTGAACTCCGGCAAGAAGAGAAGGGAAGGAGGCGCGATGTCCCTGGAATCTCCATAGATGGCTGTGTGCGCAGTGCACACCCAGCAAGAAGCCACACGCCTGGTTTAGTGTGTGACAAGGGAAGCAGGGGGACATGGGGGCAATGGCTTGGGAATGGACTTGATGAGTTGCTGTGTTGAGCAGTGAAAGGAGTTAGCGGATACTTGAATTTGAAGTCTCTCCTCCAGGCACCAAAACCAAACTTCCTATTTAGTTACTTAGTTGGGAATAATACGCTGTGTTTATTATGTTTGCAGCAAGACCTTCAAGTCAAGGACCTCATCTAGTTAAAATGTTGATAGCGCACCCTAACTGGTTTGGCTCCGTGGCCAGAGCATCAGCCTGTAGATCATGTTCAACCCCTGGTCAGGGCACAAGCCCGGATTTCGGGCTCGATCCCCAGGGTGGGGCGTGGAGGGGGCAGCCGATCATTGATTCTCTCTCATCAGTGATGCTTCTATCTCTCTCTCCCTCTCTGAAATCAATAGTAATAATAATAAAAAGTTGGTTGATAGCGTAGAGGCCCTGGCATGAAATCGACACTTGAGAAAGTCCGCTGGTGAGCAATAAACTCAGTGGCTTCCCTTGAGCAGGTCTCTACCTTGTCCTCAGGGGAATGGATGAGAGTGAGAAACCCAGGACCTGCAATCTCTGAAGACCGCCAGGTACCAGGGACGAAGTTGATCCAAGGCAAGCATGTCAAACTCACGGCCCACCGGCTGCATGCGGCCCACAAGGAATATTTCTGCAGCCCAGCCAGTATAACGGTGTGCTCAGTTACTCACAATGATGAAAGGAAATAAGTCTCCTGTCAGATCCAGAATCACTGACGCTCACCTGGGGTCAGTTTTGAAAGTAATCACTGTGAACAAGACTTCCCCCGAAGTAGGAAAGAGAGTAGAGAGAAGCGGTGCCAAGTGTCAGGAAGAAAACATGAATTTTATCATTGCTCTTGTGCTTTTTTTTATACTATAATACTTTTCTAAATAAACCTACGAGAATAGGTTAAATAATTAAACCTAAATAATTCTATGAGAATGGAAGCTTTTATTTATTTATTTATTATTTTTTTCTTTGTGGCCCACATACACTTAAGCCTTGTTTATTTGGCCCTTGTTAGCCTTTGAGTTTGACATGCTTGGTCTGCCTAAGGGGTTTACTGATAAGCCAGGCCGAGGCAGAATCATCAGTTGGGTCTCTGGGGTGTCCCAGACACAGCACATCTGCTTGACACCGCATCACTGTGTATTAGACATCTTTTTATTTTTAAAATATATTTCTTTTATTGATTTCAGAGGAAGGGAGAAAGAAATACAAATGATGACAGAGAATCACTAATCAGGCTGCCTCCTGCACACCTCCCTACTGGGGATGGAGCCTAAAACCTGGGCATTGAACCATGACCTCCGGGTTCATAGGTCGATGCTCAAGCGCTGAGCTACACCGGCGGGCTAAACCTCTTTTTATATTTTCAACTCCTGTGCAGCAATATCCTTTTCTTCATCCACCCCTCACTTCCTGTTTTTTAATGTATCATTTGAATTCTTTTTTACAAGTATGGTAAGTTTTATTACAAGTTGCAAACAATCACTTGTATTTTAAGGTTAGAATTAGGTTAACATGTAAGGGTTTTTCATCTGTTGATCCTATTTTAGAATTACAAATGCAAATAACTATTCCTGTCAAGTATCATGTATGAATATTACTGGAAGATGTTAGGAATTCCATGGAGGATCCCTCATGCAGACAGAAATTGACAATAAGGGGTCATATTTAGCTCAGGAATTCTCCCCTCGGTTTTATTCCAAAACCTGAATATTGTACCAGACAGGTTAGCAGCACCAGGAGATCTACCAGAAGACAGCCACCGCCTGCATTGACACCTAGAAGCCGGCACCATTAATAAATAGACAAATCTATGAGGGGGAGGAACAGTATGATCATTGTTACTCCAAAAGAAATTAGAATATACCATGTAGACTTCAACACAAGGTGACTCCAGGCAGGGAATCAATGTCACCGTATTGACAACATATCAGGACTCCACTGGGCTTCTCACTTGACAGTTGCGGGGGTTGGAGTTTGGGCAGAAGGAGAATATCCACATTTCCTGGGGCTGAGGACGGATGCACCTTCCTTAGGGGTGAGGCTGTTTCTGAGAAAAGGAAGTGTGCTGAGTGAGCCGTAGATCCTGTTACCCGTTTGCTGCCAGTTGGAGCTGACACCTCACTGTGCTCTTCGCTCAGGGACACTGGGCAGTGGCAGAGGGAAAACAAACCCGAACACACAACCGCTAACCTGCCTATGCACAGAAGGGACACCGTTTCTCACCCTCACACCAACGAGGACTCGGGACTGCTGGGGAGGAGGAGCTGCCACTGTCCTATAAACTTTGCAGCAATTGTTCTGGCAATGTTGATTACAGATTATTATTCGACACACGGCCAGCCGACATAGCTCAGTATCTCTCGCTCCCTCTCCCTTTCTCTCTGAAATCAAGAAAATATTTATTTTAAAAATAGACACTTGGTCTTTTATCCAACAAGGTAGCGTTAGGTAATAGGTAAATAAAAAGGGTAAAAAATAGATGCTTGGGAAGAGAGGGTGTCTACCATCTAGAAACAAACTGGTCTTTTGTCCAACAAGGTAGCAGTGTTAGATGATAGGTAAATAAAAAGGGTAAAAGATAGATGCTTGGGAAGAGAGGGTGTCTACCATCTAGAAACAAAAGCCCCACTAGCACTGGGTCACACACTGGCTGGTGTGACAAAATCAACGCTGTGCCACCCATGTCGCCCGTCAGCTCTGCCCCTAAAGGCACCAGGGACTTGCTGGGGTTGCCTGGTGATGAGCTGGGAAGAAAGCTGCGTCTCTCCCCGCGGGAGGACCAGCCCAGGCTCCCGGGTGCTGGGGGCGGGCCTCTGAGCGGACACCCACAGGGGACATGTTTCTCCTTATCCAAGTCGGCTCCCTGCTTTCTTTCTTTTAAAAATACATTTTTATTGATTTCAGAGAGGAAGGAAGAGGGAAAGAGAGAGAAAGATCAATGATGAGAGAGAGTCATGGATCGGCTGCCTCCTGCACGCCCCACAGTGGGGATCCAGCCCACAACCCCGGGCCTGTGCCCTGACCCGGAATCGAACCCTGACCTCCTTGTTCTTTGGTGGATGCTCAAGCCCTGAGCGGCACCAGACGGGCTCTATGCAGTTGCTTTTGCCTGTAGCCGTGCAGTGTGCAATCATGACACTTTTCCACAGTTACTTGAGTTCATTTTTATCTTCTATCCCTTCAGCGACAGTATGATGTTAACATACTACAGGCTGGTTCACCTGTTAGTGCTTTCATTGCATTTTGGGTTCCCCCACCCCCGTGGCTGTTCATAGTTTGTTTATTTTGCTGGTACATGAAGCGTTACTGTAGCTGTGAGAGTGAGAGAATGTCCGTACAGGAAGGCAGACTCCAAAACGGTGCCTCCCTCCTCCTTCCTGCTCCTTTGCTCCCCTTCCTCCCCCTTTTGCTCCTTTCCAACCCACAGGGGACCGGTCTCCGCCGTTGCTTGGGTTTCTCCGTTCTGCAGGATGAGCAGGACCCGTGTGTTCCTACAGCCTCTTTCCCTGCAAGGGCATCGCCCATGGGTGCGGTTTTGCGCTGCTTTTTCACTTCATCCTACGTCCGGGAAGTCTCCCCTTCTCGGTCCACAGAGCTCTCGTTTATTTCTGTAGCTACATCACCCCGTCGCGCGGGTGCACCGTTTATCCAGCCACTCTCACGTGCAGATCACGAAGTTCTCTGACACGGCACAGCTCCAACCACCGTGCCGTGGGCAGCCTTGGTTATGCAGCTCACAGCTTGTTTGTTGTTTCGTTTTCATGTATATATTTTTAATTGTCGTTGTTGAAAGTGTCACGTATGTCCCCTTTTTCCCCATCCAGCCCCTCCAGCCCACCC
>NW_005356331.1:104530-111942 GCF_000412655.1 Myotis brandtii
ATTCGCACGCTGTCCCTTGCTTCCGTGTCTCTGGATCCACCCCGTTCATCAGTTAATTCGATTCCATCCATGAGTGGCAACTCACAGATATGGTTGTTGAGTTAAATAAAAAGAACGACAATGTTTACATTCACAGATCCCCGCCTTTTAAAATAGTGTCCCAGGTCCACGCCAAAAGCCAGGACAGCACCTGCCTCCTTAAAAAGTCCCCAGGAGGCTCTGTCCACAGGCTCTCGCCACCCCATCCTGGGCTTGTAGACACGCCCCTAGCAGGGCGCTGGGAGGCGCGCGTTTCTTTAGGAAAAACACCTCGTCCCCAAACTCTGCCTCCCACGAAGCAGCCAGAACACACCAACGTATCACAACCCAGAAACGAGGATGCAGAGTGAAGGCAACCAAGTCCCAGCCTCATTCCCTTTCGGTTTTTCTGCGAAGCACGTGGCTGCTCTCAGCACAGCGCCCCGCTGCCCACCCCCGGGCCCCGGGAGACTAAGGCGGAGTCGGGACCGGAAAGCCCTTTCGATCTTAGCGACCGAGGCTCAGGCTCGGAACAGCTCAGGACGACAGCGCCCCCCCGCGTTGAGCCAGCGCAGTGACGGCTGCACTCCACCCGCCCCACACTCAGCAGCGGTGCAGGTAACTGACATTTCAGTTTATGTTTTAAATACATTCAAGCACCGTATTTCAGTTTATGTTTTAAGTATATTTTTATTGATTTCAGAGAGGAAGGGAGAGGGAGAGAGAGAGAGAGAAACATCAGTGATGAGAGAGCATCATGGACCGGCCGCCCCCTGCACGCCCCCCCACTGGGGGTGGAGCCCACAACCCGGGCCTGTGCCCTGACCCGGGATCCAACGTGTCCTCCTGGTTCAAAGATCGACCCTCAACCACGGAGCCCCGCCGGCCGGGCTGAGGTCCATGTGTTAGACCCTGTCCTAGCTCATTCCGTCCTGCTGCCACTGAACTGACCTCCCCACCTGTATGGTTGTTCGGACCCCCAACCCGAGAAACACTGTCGTGACGGCCCGGGCTTCCAGGTCAGACAGGTGCGAGCTGGGACCCTGGAGGCGACCTTAGCGCGGCCTCGGGAGGTGCTCCTGCACCTGCGTGAGCCACGGTCCGAGGAAGGAGGGGAGACGGCAGAGCAGGGGCTGTCGCATCGACTCAGTCCCGAGGCAGGGAGCACACAGGGCAGTTGTGACATCTTGTTGTTGTTGCTAATCCTCACCGGAGGGTGTTTTCCCCATTATTTATTTATTTGTTCACTTATTTATTTATTTTAGAGAGAGTGGAGGGGACACACACAGAGAGAGAGAGACATTGATGTGGGAGAGACACATCCATTGTTTGCCCCCTGCACATGCCCCGACCAGGGCTGGCATCAAGCCTGCCACCGAGGTATGTGTCCTTGCCCAGAATCGCATTCGGTCCATGGGATGAAGCTCTGTCCACGGAGCCACACCCGCTACAGTGGGAAAGGGTGGTTATGATGAAGGGTGATCACATGGGGCAGAAGTGGAGTCGCTGTGCTAGGGATTCCAGTTGTCAGCAGGCAGCCGGGGCCCAGTCCTCCGCCTGTGGCCACTAGCGTCCTCATTCCTCCGTAGCCCACTCTGGAGCCCGGACAGGTAGGAATCTGTGGACGTGAGGATTCGGTGGCTGCCGCCCCATCCCCCACAGTGTGGTCATATCCGGTGTAAACGTCGTTGGGCAGGTCTCACAGGCAAGACCAGAAATGCACACGCTCAGCCCACAGTCTGTCGGCACCTCCCGTGAGCGTGGCAGTCATTCCCCGAGGTGGGTGGGCCCTGAGGGACTTGATAAATACGGAGATTCTGAGACCAACTGGAGTGATTGGTTCAGAATCATCTGGAACAAGACTGAAATCTATACAGAAAATTGTTAAAACACACAAACACACAGGCCCAATGGTGCCCTCGTGCTAAAAGTCCAACATACAAAACCTACACTTCAGACCTAATGTGACTGCAGGCAAAACCTCTCCCAGAAACATGCACTGAATCAGCCAGGACGGAGTTTTCTGGTCAAGCACCAGGAAGGTCTTCTGTCACATGGGTCCTCCCCACAGAGAGAAGAGGCCACCTGGCCCGGCTGGCTTGCCTCAGAGGTTGAGTGTCGACCTATGAAGCAGGAGGTCACTGTTCAATTCCCAGTCAGAGCACATGCCTGGGTCGCGGGCTCAATCCCCAGTGTGAGGCGTGCAGGAGGCAGCAGTTGATCTATGTTTCTCTCTCATCATTGATGTTTCTCTCTCTCTCTATCTCTCCCTTCCTCTCTGAAATTAATAAAAATATCCTATATAATAAGAGGATATGTTAATTAGCCTGGATATGCTAATTAGTCATGACCAGTATGCAAATTGACCATCACTCCAACACAGAAGATGGCCGCCCCCATGTGGTCAAAGATGACTGCCCCCATGTGGCCACAAGATGGCCAGCAGGGGAGGGCAGTTGGGGGGAACCAGGCCTGCAGGGGGATCAGGCCTGCAGGGGAGAGCAGTTAGGGGTGACCAGGCCTACAGGGAGGGCACTTGGGGGGGACCAGGCCTGCAGGATAGGGCAGGTGGGGGTAACCGGACCAGCAGGGGAGGGAAGTTAGGGGTGACCAGGCCTGCAGGGGAGGGCAGTAGGGGGCGACCGGGCCAGAAGGGGAGGGCTGTTGAGGGGACCAGGCCTGCAGGGGAGGGCAGATGGTGGTGTCCAGACCTGCAGGGAAGGGCCATTGTGAGGTTCAGGCCTGCAGAGGAGGGCAGTTGGGGGCAACCAGGTCTGCAGGGGAGGGCAGTTGGGGGGGGGGGACACCAGGCTTCCAGGGGAGGGCAGTTGGTGGTGTCCAGGCCTGCAGGGAAAGGCCATTGTGGAGGCCCAGGCCTGCAGGGGAGGGCAGTTGGGGGCAACCAGGTCTGCAGGGGAGGGCAGTTGGGGGGGGGGGACACCAGGCTTCCAGGGGAGGGCAGTTGGTGGTGTCCAGGCCTGCAGGGAAAGGCCATTGTGGAGGCCCAGGCCTGCAGGGGAGGGCAGTTGGGGGTGACCAGGCCGTTGAGGAGGGCCATTGGCGGTGACCAGGCCTGCAGGGGAGAGAATTGGGGGCAACCAGGCCAGCAGGGGAGGGCCGTTAGGGGCAACCGGGCCTGCAGGGGAGGGCAGTTGGGGGAGATCGGGCTGGCAGTGGAACAGTTAGGTGTCGATCAGGCTGGCAGGGGAGTGGTTAGGTGGTGATCAGGCTGGCAGGCAGAAGCAGTTAGGGGTAATCAGGTAGGCAGGCAGATGAGTGTTTGGGAGCCAGCAGTCCTGGATTGTGAGAGGGATCCCAGATTGGAGAGGATGTAGGCTGGGCTGAGGGATACCCCCTCCCCCAGTGCACGAATTTCGTGCACCGGGCCTCTAGTCTAAATATATAAAAGGCTAATATTCTATGTGTCCGACTGTCCAGGTAATGACGTCACGTAGCAACACCAGGCTTTCTCTTGCCAGCAACGACTAGTCTTGCAGTTTCTTCAGCCCAGGAACACGACTTCCTTTATAGCCAGGTGCAAACATTTTACACTTTAACCAAATGTCTGTGAAGCATTTTCCCATGCCTCATCTCATTTTATCCTCACAGAAGTCCTGGAGTAGGTAGATAGGAGACTCGGTGGAATCCTATTTTCTGTTCATTCACCGGAAAACAGAGAGTTAGAAAGCTTAGAAACTTGACCCGACTGAAAAGAAGTAAGAAATGGTGGACTTTGAAAATGACTCCAGGTTTTCTCACTGCCCAGAATATAGTCAAACACTTCTGCAGTTAAATATTTTACCCTTTGTTCTCCCTGCATGATCTACAATAATAATGTGTTGATATTTACTGCTGTGTTGCTGACAATGACCTGAAAGAGAAGTTGGGGTGCTTCACTGGGCTGGAAAAAGTTTAGCTAAATCAGAAAGCAGGTCTACTTAAGCAAGTTTATTCTATATCTATAAAAGGCTAAGTTGACTCACGCATGTGCGACACATATAAAGTTCTTGCTGGTGCCAATTTCACACGTGTTTCGATCTGTCACTGTCGATCATGAATTTGGTTGACACTCTATTACAGAGAAAGGGTGAATAGCGATATTAAAATATTTCTTCTAATTAATTTCCTTTCAATGTGCACAAATTTGCCATGAGGTCCCGGCAGCATCAGCTGCGATTTGGTGGGGTGTGGCTCTGGGGTTGGCGGGGCCTGTGTCCCACTTGGGGGAAGCTGAGTGTTGCTTTGTGGGCGCCAGGTCCACAGTGCCATTTCTCTGTGCCAGTCCCAGCAGCTCCTGCATTGAGCAACTGCCCCCTGGTGGTTAGTGTGCGTCACAGCAAGTGGTAGGACGGAGGGAGGGACACTTAGCATATTAGCCTTTTATATATGCAGATGTGGCACAGGGCATACTTATTGTTCAAGAGCATGAGCCGATTCCATTGAAAACTGCTTAGACATGAAGGCTTTAAAAATTTGCTATTTTACATCATTTTTGTACCACATCTAGGATTAATTTAAATAAGGCGATTTTTAAACATCTCGTGAATGTTTCATCATGAAGATTTCTATTCTCATTTTTATTTCAGTAGGACTGGTGTATTGCAATGTGATCCACAAGCATGAGCAAGAATACAGGCAGAGCCCGGTCGGAGTGGCTCAGTGCTTGAGCATCGAACCATGAACCAAGAGGTCACTGGTTCAATAACCAGTCAGGGCACATGCCCGGGTTGCAGGCTCCATCCCCAGTAGGGGGTTTTCAGGAAGCAGCCAATTGATGATGTTTCTCTCTCATCAACGTTTCTATCTCTCTATCACTCTCCCTCCCTCTCTCTCTAAAAATCAATAAAAACATATTTTTTAAAAAAAGAATGCAGGCAGATTTCTCAAAGTGCACCTCCACTTCCTGTGACTTTATGGACATCATCTGTAAGGTCTGTTGTGTGTGAAAATACGGGGCAATAAAACTCAAAATCAATGTGATTGCCCAAAACCAATGTTACAACCAGCCACTGCACCCACAGAATAGTATCATATCCATTTAGGCACTGGCCACAATTGTGTTTTTCTCTCAAGTGCATGGCTTGCAGTTTCTAGAGACAAGTCCACCCCGTTCATTTCGCTGGAAAAAGTCCTTTAGTTGGGTGTTCACTGCCAACTGTACTTCTGTGTTGATTGGACAACTACCTAAAGGGCACCGCTCTTTAGAGACCTTGCAAAAAACAAACAAACACGTCTTCAGAGAGAATGGCTTCACTTCCATCGTCCCTCAGAACTCTGCTTCCGAGATGGAAAATAAGCTGGTCATTCAATCCTCCGTGTAACTTGTTTTCCTCTTTATCAAACTCTGGGACGCATCGGGCCATAATCCTCATGACCGCAGCGTATCTGGTGAGTGGACTAGTTCTTGATCCCCTATTCAGTAATAAGGGGGCCTGGGTTTCTCTAACAATAGTAGATGCCTTATAAGCTCCACTTCTGATTTATGTCCCTTTAAGACCAACATTTGAATTTCAATTCTAACTAGTGTATTACAATGTGACCCTAGGTTATGGGCTGAAAGAACTCAGCAAGACCACAGACGTTCCTCAAAGGGCACCTGCCCTGCCAGGGACTTTGTGGACATCACCCGTGGGCTAGTTGAAAATGAACCTTTTCCCATTTCTGTGCACCCAGTGTTTTGCCTCCCCGTCCTTCCCAAGGCCCTGAATTGAAGGCATCTGAACTCCTGGAGCAGTTGTCCAGGGAAAGGGAACCAACAGCCCCGCCCCCAACCCTTGGGAGCAGACAGGGAAAGACTTATTCTAAGGAATTGTTTAAAATCGCGGGTGCTGCCCGCAGAAAGAAAACCATGGGCGCATAGACTGGTGTCTCGGGGCTCCAAAATGGGACCCCTCGTGGGCAATAATTCGTTGGGCATTAAAGGAATCCGGCTTGATGAACTCAAATGCCCTCGGCTCCATAGGCAGGACTCTCCGAGGAGCCTGTGTTACTTCCCTCACTTAAGGGCAGATTTGTAATAAAAATCTTCATTCCAGGGAAATGGTTTTTTGATATTTGAGAACCTAACCACTTGGAGAATCCTATGTGAGAGGTCAGAAAACTCCACCGTTAAAGATCGGTGTATAATTTACGCAGAAAATAGAAAGTTTTGTTTCTCAGAGTTGAAATCTGACGCGCACGGTGGGAAATATTGCTAGTTTTTCGCATAAAGGTGTGTCGTTCCCGCGTAACGGGACCCCTGGGCGAAGCCTGAGACTTCGGGGATCCCTTTCTGAGCAAAACCGGGCAATTCGGTGCAGGGGATTTTGATATTTTGAGCATTTTTCGAGGTGTAACAAACACAACTCGGGATCCGACAGGACACTCTGCAGCTGCCAGCGAGGCGGGCTGGACAGCGCACCAATCACGGCGCAGCTCCGCCCTATATAAGCGCCTTCTGTGCAGACGATTTTTGTGGGCTTCAAGTTTTGGGGGGAAAACAAACACAAACGCTCTTCCCCGCGAGGGGCGGGGCGAGGCCTAGGCGACGCACCAATCAGAGCACGCCCTGCCCTATATAAGGCGTGAGGGCCCCCCGGCCGGCGCTTAACCCTCCTCCCTGGCTCTTGTCCGTGGACCCTCCGCCTGTGATGTCCGAGACGGCTCCTGTGGACCCGGCTGAGCCTGGCCCGGCTTTCATGGCGAAGCCGAACATCAAGAAGCGAGGGAAGAAGCAGGTGGGCCTGGCGGGTGTGAATCGCAAGACGCCAAGCCCGTCGGTGTCCAAGGTGATCACGGAGGCCTTGTCGCTGTCCCAGGAGCGGGCGGGCATGTCGCTGGCCGCGCTCAAGAAGGCGCTGGCGGCCGCGGGCTACGACGTGGACAAGAACAACAGCCGCATCAAGCTGGGCCTCAAGAGCCTGGTGAGCAAGGGCACCCTGCTGCAGACCAAGGGCACCGGCGCCTCGGGCTCCTTCAAGCTCAACAAGAAGGCGGCCTCCGGGGAGGCCAAGCCCAAGGCCAAGAAGGCGGGTGCGGCCAAGCCCAGGAAACCCGCGGGCGCGGCTAAGAAGCCCAAGAAGCCCGCGGGGTCCGCCACCCCCAAGAAGAGCGCCAAGAAGACCCCGAAGAAGCCCAAGAAGCCGGCGGCGGCTGTTGGAGCCAAAAAGGTGAAGAGCCCGAAGAAGGCGAAAGCAGCCAAACCCAAGAAGGTGCCCAAGAGTCCGGCCAAGGCCAAAGCGGCGAAATCCAAGCCGCCGAAGCCGAAGGCCCCCAAGCCCAAGGCAGCCAAGACCAAGAAGGCGGCCAAGAAGAAGTAGGAAGTCCCTTTGGCCAACGGTTAACACACAACACAACCCCAAAGGCTCTTTTCAGAGCCACCCACGGGTCTCCAGGAAAGAGCTGTTGCACTTTTT
>NW_005356331.1:112092-116250 GCF_000412655.1 Myotis brandtii
GAGGTTCCGGGGATGGAGGGATATCCGGACTCGGTACTTGGCACTGGCTAGCAGTGGTTGGGTTTAGTAGGACTGGAAGTTGCTTTGGACCTAGTTCTGGTTTGTCTATTTGATCTGCAGGGCCCCGGAACTATACTGCGTCCTTCCAGGCAACTTAGTTTCTAAATCGGCCCACAGACACTGGCGGAAGTGTGGCATTTCCAGCACTAGGGGTATTTGGCGACCTCTACAGGCGCACAAGTTCCTAAAACGTATTTAACCTTAGGACATCTGGGCGGTTATGAAGGGGAAGATTCACCTAAGTAAATACTACAGGATTTTTTATTTTTTTGGGGGGGGGCGGTGGGGAGTGGGAGAGGAAAAAAACAATGTGAGAGGAACACGTCGATTGGTTGCCTCCTTGTGCCCCGACCAGGGCCCGTGCTGGGAAGGAGCCTGCAACCTAGGTTATCTGCCGTTGACCGTATTCGAACCCGGGACCCTTGGGTCCATAGGCCCACGCGCTATCCACCGAAGACGCCGGCTAGGGCCAAACATTAGAGCTTTGATAGAATTGGGGATGCTAGATACCAGTGTCGCACAGCACGTTGCCGAGCCTGGTGGTTTGGTTAAGTGCCGCGGGCGCGCGCTACTGCGTTTGTCAGCCACAGTCTGCGCCAGCTCCTGCGTCCAGGACATGAGCTCGGCCGCTAGGTGTCCACTGGCGCGGGCCCCACAATCGGTGTCTGGAGGTGCACCGGCCAGCAGATGGCCTCCGCCCACAACCCTGCAGCTGGTGCGTTGTCGCGAAGTTTCACAGGATCTGAAGTACACAGCACAGTGCTAGCCGAGGGCTCTGGGAGCTCTGGGTAACATAGTCTAAGCCATCTGATTGGGCCCAGCGAAGTAATCAAATAGCCAATGAAAAGGTACAATGAAAAGTTTATTTACATGCTCATTTGTGACGACAGCCTATGAATCCTCCAATCAGGATCGAAATCTAACTAGCCTCATTTGAATACATCGTCTATAAATAATCGCGCCACTGTTGAGGGGTCATTATTTCCTCCAGTGTCAGCGACAGTGGGACACCCATCGCCGTTATGCCCGAGCCCGCCAAGTCGGCGCCCGCCCCGAAGAAGGGCTCCAAGAAGGCGGTGACCAAGGCGCAGAAGAAGGACGGCAAGAAGCGCAAGCGCAGCCGCAAGGAGAGCTACTCGGTGTACGTGTACAAGGTGCTCAAGCAGGTGCACCCCGACACCGGCATCTCGTCCAAGGCCATGGGCATCATGAACTCGTTCGTCAACGACATCTTCGAGCGCATCGCGGGCGAGGCGTCGCGCCTGGCGCATTACAACAAGCGCTCGACCATCACGTCCCGCGAGATCCAGACGGCCGTGCGCCTGCTGCTGCCCGGCGAGCTGGCCAAGCACGCCGTGTCCGAGGGCACCAAGGCCGTCACCAAGTACACCAGCTCCAAGTAGACGCGCAAGTAAGCGGCCTGACTCCTGACCCCAAAGGCTCTTTTCAGAGCCACGCATTCTTTCAACAAATGAGTTGTAATCCATTCATTCGCTCAGAATCTATTATCTGGTTTCTCTGAGTTGAAAGCTGCATCATCATTTTATTAGTGAGGTGTAGGGAATACTTGGGAGTTATCCAGCAGTAATAGCTACCACCAGTTGTATAGATGGGAGAGAAGCGCAGTTCATAAGTAAACACTAATTTGTCCTGGAAGTGATTGCAAATGTACAGCTCCCATTTCCGTGTGCAGATCTCCGAATTGGTCAGGGACTTGAACCCCTCATGAAAGCACAGTGCAATTTTTTGTGACAAGTTCTCTTTAGAGTTTTTCTCCAAAAAAAAAAAAAAAAAGCAAACTATTGCTGAGAAAAGGTTGAAAACAATGTTTTCACGAAGTATAGAGGTTTTTCTGGTTTGGTTGCTGTGCAGTTCAATTTCTGCTTGAGGCTCTGAGCAGCGGTGGGGGAGGGAGAGGGCTTAGCCTGTGCTGCATCCCCAGGGCACAGGGAGAGGAGGTGGGACCAGGCTCGGAGGCGTCTTCAAAGCCTGGCAAGCAGGTTATTTTGGGCGAAAGGCAGTTTTCGCCTTGGGCACAAGAGAAGGTTCTACCCCTCAACTACGGGCAACTTGAATTAGGGACATTGCCCATAAGAGTTTCAGGAAGAACCTGTTTGGCTTGTCTGAAGGGCAGGACGAACTTCTATTTACCTGCTCTTATGTTGCAATAACCAACCCTTTGAAGCCCTCAAAGTGCAAGACACCATCCCTAGCTCAGAACGTGTTGTATACCTGCTGCCCATTCTATCTCCAAACCTCTCACAGATGCCGGTGTCTGACTTACGTGTGTGGGGTCCCCGTGTGCACAAGATTAAATGTGAATTTCTCGTGTTAACCTATTTTCTGTTGATAAGATTATTTGTGAAGCAAAAGAACCAGAGGAGGGAAAGGAGAATTTCCCCCCTTCCACACAATGGCAAGTGGGTGCAATTAAAATCCAGAATAATGTTTTTAATATTTTTAAAAGCAACGCAGAGAGCCACCAAGAAAGTGAGGACCTCTCCAGCCCAGGGGCCTGACCCCTGTGACACCCCGAGCACCCTAAACACCCCAGCGGGCTTTTAACCAAAGTTGAGCTTTGCTTTTAGGGGGTTTTGTGACGCCTCTCCATGATGGGGAGCCTGATACGAAATCTTTCTTGGTGAAGCTGGGCACCAGAGCAAAAGCTACATCCTGGAGGTGGAAGGAGGAACTAGAAATAAACACACACATGCTGATGATTGCAAGGAAGAGTCTGCCCTGAACCCTGGGGCCCAGCAGGGCAGGTTTCACACTGAGGATTTGGACTAAAAGCCCAGCTGACCTGTTTCTGGCGTTAATACCACAGGGATTCACCCAGGCTGAGAATTTAGTTTAGGGATACCCCACACTGGTTCTGAGCCCTTGAGCCACCTGGTAAAGGCAAATACAAATCCGCCCTGAAGGAAAAAGCTTTGTTTTAGGCCTTAAGAAATCTCCAGTGATACAATATCAAATCACAACCAAACTAAACCAAATACACCACGGAACAGGAAACCATGGCAAGAACAAGAGCAACAGACAGTGGAAACAAAATGAGTAAAAAGGCAATTAAAGACTTTCAGTGACTAACTGTAACAGATGTAAAAAAAAACACAACAAACAACAACAACAAACAACAACAACAAAAAACCCTTTTGCCTACACAGATTTGAAAAAGAAGAAAATGGAGCTCAGAGATATTTAAAATTTGGTTCCAGAACACCACAATAAAAAATATAAAATAACCAAATGGAAATGATGAGCTGCCTCCTGCACACCCCCCACTGGGGATGTGTCCTGACCAATGGAGTTGAACCATGACCTCCTGGTTCAAAGGTCAATGCTCAAGGGAGTCGAACCATGACCTCCTGGTTCAAAGGTCAACGCTCAAACACTGAGCCACCCCAGCCGGGCTCATGTAAAACTCTTAAAAACAGTCTGACAGTCTGTTACGGATTTAGCAGTTGTTACCAGTTATATTTTCCCTAGTCACTGATTTAAAATGTAAATCAGAGTAGCCAATTCTCTGCAACTCAAAAACGAAGGGGAGAGAATATGAGCTTTTGAACTGTTTGAATACCACCCCAAGAGGGGTCCTGGTGGGATTTGGAACACAGAGCCTGTATTTTTCAGGAACACAGAAGTACATGTCTGTGGGGAACACTAGGCCAGCGGTTCTCAAACTAGGGGTGGACACCCCTTTGGGGGCCGAACGACCCTTTCACAGGGGTCGCCTAAGACCCTCGGAAAACACATATATAATTACATATTGTTTTTGTGATTAATCACTATGCTTTCATTATGTTCAATTTGTAACAATGAAATTGGGGGTCACCACAACATGAGGAACTGTATTAAAGGGTCGCGGCATTGGGAAGGTTGAGAACCACTGCTCTAAGTCATCGACCTGGACGCTAGGGAGACACTGAGACCCGCTCCAGCCAGCCCTGCGCCCTCCGGTCAGCTTGGCCGACAGACCTGAGCGAACACGCCGTCGCTTCTGACTCCCGAGGCTGTTTCTGGGGATCACCCAGTCCCCCCTAAAGCGCAGCCCCGAGTCAGAACCCACCAGTCTTTATTGCTGCCTCTGGGTTTTTG